>NC_143047.1:11687500-11827500 GCF_057628025.1 Oncorhynchus mykiss
TTGGTGCTTTGCAGGATTGAGTGGAATACATGGACTCTGTGGCATCCCACACCCCCACAACCCTCCCCACATACGCACACTTCAGAGTATGCTCATTAGATAACAGGGCATGTCAGCAGAGAGAAACTTGTAAGGGGTGATAGGTACCACAAAGATTACCAGCAGACTCATAGCATAGGTTCAGGATTTGTGGCATTTCCTGCACAACTGGTACCCGGACAGGCGGATAAGGTGGAGAAATAAATAAATACATGGAGAGAAATAGCCTCTCACTGTCGTTCTGACATTGTCCTGACAATGAGCTGAATACTGTTGTATGGACATCATCTCACACGGGTCTTCCACATGACAGCAGCCAGCTCACAGAGCTGTACCAGAATTACAATTACTCGACAACATAATTTATGGCCCAAAACAGATTTGGTTTGGGGGGGGCCTATGGTAATGTTGTCACTGAGAGGGAGGCGTCTAGTTGAATGACTGATATGTGTTTGGGATGCGGTGGCTGTGCCCTCAGGTCATTGACATTTAAAACCCTGGGGAATGTGCCTCTGCTGTGCTGCCTGAAACATAGCAGTCCCACAGACACTTAGGCTCAGGGCTTAAAAATAGGATTGCATAAAATATTCCTCATCCCACCTATGAACTGTGTTGACTACTACAAAACCCTATGTATGTGCTTTGAGCTGATTATTAAATGCAAACAATTGTTCATATAATTCTTCCAGCATTGGGTTAGCTACTGTTTACGTATCTCTTTCCCTATTTACAACATTTGTAGCCTACTCTTTTAAATGTGTGGATGTGTATTTATGTGCTAGTCTGCTACTGTGTGTAACATCCTGGTTACCTGTGTGTGTGTGTTAATGACACCCCAGTGTAGCTGTGTATTAGTGGCTCCCTCCACATCTGTCGTTGCTCAGGAACGTGCTGCCAAACTTTCCCTCTATAATGGCACTCCCACAGTGTGGTGGCAGGATGCTGCAGCCAGGGCCAGGGGCGCCACGCTCACACACCCGCTCTCCTCTGCTCTCTCTCCTCCCCGTGATGAATGGTCCTATCGCTGGTTTAAATTATTTCGTACAGATCTCATTTAGGCCCTTGAAGAAGAGATCCAGCCTGTTTATTCATTTCACATTTGCACCCGGCTTCAATATCTTTGTCTATGCCTGCAAAGAATTTCCCCTCCTCCCTCCAAGAAAAAGACAGGAAAAAAAAGCAATTTGCACAATGTACATAAAATGATGCTCTCAGAGTTTTGATAACCTGCATAAATTATAAAGCGTAATTAAATATTATACCCTGTGAGTCGCCAAGGAGAGAGAAGGAGAGAAGAAGAAGATAGACAGACAGAGACAGCGGGAGAGAATAAGAGAGAGAATGAGGCCGAGCAGGCCGAGAGAAGAAGACAAAATCACTGTTAGCATCATGCAGTCCTTGGTTGGGATCTCGTAATTGTTTTTATTGATTATTTCTTAAGGTGAAACGGTTTAAAGATAACAATAGCAGGGGGGGGGGGAAGAGGAGATATGAGGTCAATTCTGCCTTTGTTTTACACAAATCAAGCGGCTTTTGGCATTGTGAAATTGCCTCAGAGGTGGCCCATATATTTAAATGGCATATTAAAAATTTAAATTGTTCGGCACATGGAGGCGTGGAGGCGTCTCTCGTGATCGCACAATTGACCCAAAAATATATTCAAATTACCATAGCTAAACAGTGTCTGCACAGACTGGGAGTGTGTGAGAACATGGATTTGGCCTATCCGTTTAAAGACCTCCCCAGAAGGCCAGTGCTGCTTGGTGACATGTTTGTAGAAGGAAAGATGAGCGATATTTCAGCTGTCTGACGCGGAGACGAGAGTACAACTCTCTGGTGTGATATTGGGTCTGAGATGGATCAACATGATGTGTATCACAGCGATATTCAGTGACATGGGGGATAACCCATGGCTGGATGTGCTTGTGTGTTCAGACCCCCTGCAGAGATCTGCTTGTTGAGAGCCTTTCCACAGCTCGGATAACATTGAAAAAAGGGATGCAATGTCCTCTTGTTAACTGCACTTGATAACATTGAATGATGGTTGTACTATGCTCTAGTCCACATCTCAAGCTGACTTAAATAATGTTGTGGGCCCACCCAGATTGAGTAAGCTACCGTGGTGCTGTGCTGTGGAGAGGGTGAAGCTAAGGATGATTGATGGGTCATGGGAAGTGTTTCATTAACTATTGGCTAAAAGAGAGGGGAAAAAATGTCACCATCTTCGGTTTTCGAGCCAAATAAACCCTACTGCCGCTGATGATATTCTTCCTGTCTCTTGCTTGTGTTTATTCAAATTTTACCGACAGGGTGCTTTTTCCAGTTCAGCACCTCAAACAGTTTTGTGAGAGAAAGGCATTATGCCTGTGTTATTATGCAATTCATCACCAATAATAGATTTGTTTACGGCGCCCCGTCTCATGGTGCTCTCAGCGTTGCATTTTCAAAATAATAATAATACATACTGTATAATGATCCTAATGGTGCAAAAGCCTTTGATAATGTATGTGCTGAGAGAATGGGGAGGCTTGATCAGCTGATCCTGGCTCGATTGTTTTCAAAGCACTGTTTAATGTGGATAAAAGTCCTGGGAGATTCTGTTTTAAAAGCAAGTGGGGTGTTCAATACCTACCTCTCTCTCTCTCTCTCTCACACACACACACACACACACACACACACACACACACACACACACACACACACACACATACACACACACGTTCACACGTCGAGTCCTCCGAGGAATCTCTTGCGGTGATATGAATCTCTTAAAACCCTCCCTTGGTCTTTGGCTTCTGTTGAATAAATCTGCGTTTTAGTCTTCCTTTAGCAGTTTAGCTCTGGGTAATTTCAGAACATTTTTCCCTCGCTCCTTGGAGGCCCTAAATGAGTTCTCAAGCTGCTGTTGAACATAGCACAGTGTGTTTAAAAGATCACTGGGTGATTAGAGTCTCCTCTGTGTGCATGTCCATAGTCATTCACTGCATTCCTTTTATACACTATCTTATTAAGACCCTGAAACGGTACCCACTATGCAGCAGTACAATACAGGCCTAGACTCTATCTATATGCCAGGCTCTGGTTAATGTATTCTTCACCAGGGAGTCCCCCTGTTTGTGCACTCTCTTAGTCTCCCCTCCATGTTGACAGAAGTGAGTGTGTCCCTGTGCCTCATGCGTCAGCTCTGAAGGCCACCCTCACAGTGACATAATTAGGTATGACAAGCTCATCAATCCCCCCCCCCCCCCCCCCCCCCCCTCCCGTCAGCACACTCTATCAGTCATTCAGAGCCAATGAGGAGCCTGGTTATGAACACAGGACAGGGGGTGTTGGGGCAGAGCTTCTGATTTGGAGATTGGGAAATAGTTCTGGATGTGCACAGTATTCTGACAGTCACTTTATACCGCCTTATTATTAAAAACGTGTCAGACAAAAGTATTGTTTTCATGGAAGAGTTGAGGGACAGTTTCCCCCCCCCCCCCCCCTGCATCTCGTAGCTGGTTGTTGGAACACTCAGCACAGAGGACCCTAGGAGAGCATTTAACACATTGTACAAACAATGTTGAAGACTGGCTGGGATCCCTGCACATTTGTAATACAGACATGGTCTTTCATAGTACACAGCTGTTTTATAGTGCACAACTGAAGTTGATTTCAGGCCACAGGATCAAACATTTAGTCATATGGATTCCACAGTACCTCTCTGGCTGTTGTAGGTCTACTGTATGTGCATTGGTGGCGTGTTTTCAAAGAGCACCTCTGTGGCTCAATCACTCACTCTAACCTGAATGCAGGGCTGCAGAGTGGACCTCTGGTCTGCTCGGGAGCAGGCAGGGGAGGTGGTGGGGAGTGGAGGGGGGTAGGAGCAGAGCTCACACCTGGGATGATTAGCCTAGAAAGGGAGGGGCAGGCAGTCCCCCACGCCTGGTGGGATGTTCCAGAGCCCAGAGGTCTCCTATTAGAACCATGCCACACACCTCCATATGTCTCCAGGTGCTGCTCTCACCCCTGCCTGCCCCGAGCACCACTATAATCAATTTAACAGGAGCGTTTCATAATCAAATATTCAAATGATGATTGCTTATCGACTTTAAGTAATCTCTTAATGCTACTGACCTCTAAAAGCGGGTAGGGTAATCATATTTCACTGTCTTTTATATCCTGATGTGCTTCACTGTGTTTCAGACTGTGTGTGTGTGCGCTCAGTGTTCATTTTAAGGTTTCTCCGGGAGAATGATGAGGTACTTCAGCACATTTGTTATAATCAGACTTAAGTGTGTGATTGTATGTGTGTGTTTGTTTGTTTGCGTGTGTGTGTGTGTGTGTGTGTGTGTTTGTTTGTGTGTGTGTTTGTGTTTGTTTGTTTGTTTGTTTGTTTGCGTGTGTGTGTTTGTTTGTTTGTTTGCGTGTATGTGTGTGTTTGTTTGTTTGCGTGTGTGTGTGTTTGTTTGTTTGCGTGTGTGTGTGTGTGTGTGTGTGTGTGTGTGTGTATGTGTGTGTTTGTTTGTTTGCGTGTGTGTGAGCCCATTTATGATTGGCACCGAATGCAAAGCGACAGTCAGTAATCCTCATGAATGCAAAAGTAGCTCATTGACTCTCAACTGTTCTTCTTAGCAGTTTGGTTAAGCAGGAATATAAATATCATACTTATAGTATTTATTCATGGTGAATCCCATTCCCTAGCATCTGAAGGTAAAGTGAGGTGTGTGTGGAGGTAAGGGAGTTCGGAAAGAATAGACTTTTAAGAGCTATCAAATGTTTCCCTTTAGAAATTCAACACTCTTTCCAATATTGAGTGTACAAAGAATGTGCTTAAGACTTGAGCCTGCTGGAATTAGTCGGGAAAACCATTTTTTTTTTGTCATAAATTATGCATTGAAACAAAGAGACTCTTTTTTTGTTCTCCTGCACATGGGCCTTGGCAAATGCCTTTAAAAAATCTTTCAAATTGTCCATTCAACTCAAAGTTACTGAGTGTCGCAAAAATGTCAAAGACATAAAGTCGGAGGAGATTGAATAAAATAATGCGGGGGGACAGATTAGTCATGCAGAGAACCCACACGGTCTTTCAGCCGAGCACAATGCCACTTTTTATAAGCGCTCCGTCTCCACAAAGGCTGAGTTCAATATATCGAGGATGATACATGGTCAGACGTGTAATCTCCCTTTGATTCTCCGCACTCATTCATCCCCGAACCTTTTCAAGACTGACACTCAGGAGCTGCAGGGCCCGTCTCTGCTCTCCACACACAGGGCGCTCCACACTACTTGCTGTTTTTAAGAGTTCATTACAGCCAATGGAGCTTCACTCCCTAAAATACAGGCCACAGGGATCCCTCCCACAGTACACTCACAGTGGAGGCATTCCTACTCCCGCTTCAAAACGTCCATTTTATCGACCCGAATGTTCAGGTTTCAGGTCCGTTATTGTTGTAAGATAATGGGGCCTGCCACAGCTGGCGTTCATATGGCTTGGTATGAAAGAATGGAGGATGTTATCAGAATGTTGTGCCTATGATGGCTGAAGGTTGTACGTGAGCTGAAGGTTGTACGTGAGTGTCAGACAAAAATGACTCACACAGCCACACAGATCAATCGAAACACTGGGTGGTGTGCTGGTCTACTGTGGGCCTACTGTACTTGTGAGTGCTGTCTTTATGATTCAACGTGTGATTATGTGTGATGGTCTCTGTATGTGTCTGATAGTGCCTTGTGGGATGGACTGTCATCTATTACTCATGTACTGCATACAGTAGACTCTAGACAACTGGTCAGTGACCATTTTATAGAGGGGAGTGCGCTCATGATAGATGATAGATGCGCTCATGATAGATAGTCTGTTGACCCAATGGATGCCAAGGTAGTCCTCATCAGGAAATGATGCTCATTCAAAGATCATCCAATGTAGAATAAATTAGTATAGTAATAATAATGCTTGAGAACCCGGGGATTATTGTGTTATAACTCCCTCCAAGGGAAACAGCCCCTAGGAGTGTGTTATCACACAATAATTCCCAGGGTCGAGGGCTTTATTGCTTTTATAAAACATAAACGTTTTCATTAAAAAAAAAATATTTTATTGAGTAAATTAGTCTTATATCATCCTTCCACCAGACAATATAGTCCGGACAAAAGACAGTTGTTAGTTCTGAAATTCTAATATTCTCACATTTTGACCGAGTCATTTATTCTATTCATTCCACATTGCTATGGTAAACAAATCATTTTCATCTAGCTAGCTAGTAGAGGTTCAATGAACTTCAATAAACAATGATTTAGTAAATAATGTATAAATAGTGAACAACTAGCTGATTGTTGAGTCAATAAGATAATAGTTAGGCTAGCATTACTTCTCCTTTGCTAGCTAGCTAGCTAGCCAACTAAAGCTAACACACAATCACATCAAGCAGCTGAAATGACAGCAAACAGTTTTGATTTACCTTTGTTTCTATTGCCAATTCGTTGCGTATATCTATTTGAATGATTTAGATAAATGAATTCGCCTGGATCAGAAAAGCTGTCGGTCTCGTCACGTTCATATGCATGGTATGGTGGAGATCACACAAATAAAAGCTACATGTTGCACAGGTCGGATAGACACACAGCGAGGCTTATATTATGCTAAGCTAATAGCATGGGGAAATATAGTTTAGACACTTTTTTCCAGGGGAGATTAAGTTTATAAATTGACTGGCTGGGCTGTGGTAAGGTGGGATTGTGGTGCTATAACTCTCTGCTATCGACCAATCAGCATCCAGGATCCAATCAACCTTATTTGTAAAATAGACATATCACATACCATGCATTTCCTTGTGTTTACATTGTGGTAGTTAATTAATGACAATGAATTGATGCCAATCAAGTCTGAGAGACGGATGTAAAGTCGGCCTCGGGTTGTGTGTGTGTGTGTGTGTGTGTGTGTGTGTCTTTGTTAACTGTGTGTTTAAGGACAGACATGTCTGTACGTGTTTAACAGCGGCATGGACTGGGAGAGGGATGAATCAGTTTCCCTTGGAGATAGCGAGCAGAATCACTGAAGGGTTTGTGCACAATTTAACCTAATCTAGCATATGATTATAAGTCTTAGTGAGGGGTGGCTCCCTCTCACGCACCATCGCCGGCACGCCTGCCAGGCGTGGCACAGGAAGAGAGGAGGGGAGGAGATGATGCAGCTAGTGTGAACGTTAAAACGTTTAAAACTAAATTGAGATTGGTAACGTAAAAAATTAAATCCCTTCACAAAATTAAAATCCCGGTGTGGTTATCACAAAACTACGACTATCAGGTCCCAATCATCATCATAAAGGGAAACATTTAAATTAAACAAATACCTTATGCAACAATGCTGTAATGTTAGTAGGAGGAGAGAAAAAAAGCTAATTGTATTATGTTTTTATTATGTTAAGTCCCCTATATGGGGGACTTTGAGCGGTTCTGGACCGGTTCCGACTGACATTTTGGTGTACAAACCTTATAGTGCCAGAAAGTCCCATCTGTCTGCTCTCCACTGCCACTCTCGTAT
The DNA here is from genome assembly GCF_057628025.1 of Oncorhynchus mykiss. Taxonomy (NCBI): domain Eukaryota; kingdom Metazoa; phylum Chordata; class Actinopteri; order Salmoniformes; family Salmonidae; genus Oncorhynchus; species Oncorhynchus mykiss. The sequence continues at coordinate 11,695,062 of NC_143047.1, forward strand.
TGCACCGGCGTAGCACAGATCCACACAGCCCCCGCGACACGAGGGGGCCCCTGACGTGTCATAACCAGCCATAAAACCACACACTATATGTGACAACATGTGTAAATATATGGGTCATGACAGTAATTTGACCAATTTGACAGGCTATGACAAGTTATGTCTACTGTTATGACATATTGTGGCATGGTTAAGATCGTACCATGACGTTTTATGACGCTAGGTGTCAGGTAAAGGGTAACCAAATATTTTAATCTTTGTTCTGCAACCTATACTTAAACAACAGAGGTTTTTGCTGTCCTAGATCTAAAGGATAATGTTTGCTTTATAAATCTTGTTTTATGTTCTAAATCTAGAAAACAATGATATGCCTTTTATGTTGTCTGATCCAGTTAGTTGCATTTTATGAAAAATCACGTGCTTAAAGCTGAAGTTGTGACTAGTCTGCACAAATTTCAATGGTGTCTCTGTGCCGTTAAGTGGATGTTTAGAAATTCTCTGTTGTCAGTTATATGAAATGGTGCTAATAATGTACTGTCATGAAGTATGATCATTATTATTTTATAGTTATAAGAAAAGTACAAATCTAAAAGGAAATAATTTATAATTTGATTGTTACAAAATTTAAAAAGCATTTCAGTCATTTCAAGCCCCACTTTTGTTGAATTGGAAAAAAATAATAATTAAAAGCTGACATGAGTCAATAACTATTCAACCCCTTTGTTATGGCAAGCTTAAATAAGTTCAGGAGTAAACAGTTGCTTTGCAAGTCACATAATAAGTTGCATCGGCTTACTGTGTGTGCAATAATAGTGTTTAACATGATTTTTGAATGACTACCTCATCTCTGTACCCCACAAATACACTCTTAGAAAAAAAGGTACTATCTAGAACTTAAAAGGGTTCTTTGGCTGTCCCCATGGGAGAACCCTTTGAATAACCATTTTTGGTTCCAGGTAGAACCTTTTTGAGTCCAATGTAGAACCCTTTATACAGAGGGTTCTACATGGAACCCAAAATAGTTCTACCTGGAACCAACAGGGTTTATCCAATGGGGACAGCCGAAGAACCCTTTAGGAATTATTTTTTCTAAGAGTGTACAACTATCTGTAAGGTCCCTCAGTCGAGCAGTGGAATTTCAAACACAGATCTAACCATGAAGACCAAGGTTGTCTTCCAATGCCTCGCATAGGAGGGCACGTATTGGTAGATGGGTTAAAATAAACGATGAATCTCTTTGAGCAAGTTATTAATTACACGTTGGGTGGTGTATCAATACACCCAGTTACTACAAAGATACAGGTGTCCTTCCCAGCTCAGTTGCTGTAGAGGAAGGAAACAGCTCAGTGATTTATCCATGAGGCCAATGGTGACTTTAATCAGTTACATTGTTTAATGGCTGTGATAGGAGAAAAGGTGATGATGGATCAACAACATTGTAGTCACTCCACGATACAAACCTAATTGACAGAGTGAAAAGAAGGAAGCATCTACAGAATAAAAATATTCCAAAACATGTATCCTGTTTGCAATAAGGCACTAAAGTTATACTGTAAAGAATGTGGCAAAGCAATTCACTTTTTGTCCTGAATACAAAGCGTTATGTTTAGGGCAAATCCAATACAACACATTACTGAGTACCACTCTCCATATTTTCAAGCGTAGTGGTGGGTGCATCATGTTATGGGTATGCTTGTAGTCATTAAGGACTGGGTAGTTTTTCAGGATAAAAAAAGAAACAGAATGGAGCTAAGCGAAGGCAAAATCCTAGAGGAAAACCAGATTAATCTGCTTTCCACCAGACGCTGGGAGATTAATACACGTTTCAGCAGGACAATAACCTAAAACACAAGGCCAAATCTACGCTGGAGTTGACAGTGAGTGTTCCTGGGTGGCTGAGTTAAATCTGCTTGAAAATGTATGGCAATACCTGAAAATTGTTGTCTAGCTATGGTCAACAACCAACTTACAAAGTTTGAAGAATTTTGAAAAGAATAATGGGCAAATGTTTCACAATCCAGGTGTGGAAAGCACTTAGCGACTTACCCAGAAAGACTCACAGCTGTAATCGCTGCCAAAGGGGTTTCTAAGGTGGTTTATTGACTCAGGGGGTCGAATACTTATGTAATCAAGATAAATATGGTACCAGTCAAATGCTTGGACACAACTACTCATTCAAGGGTTTTTCTTTATTTGTACTATTTTCTACATTGTAGAATAATAGTGAAAACATCAAAATAACACATATGGAATCATGTAGTAACTAAAAAAGTGTTAAACAATTCAGAATGTATTTTATATTTGAGATTCTTTAAAGTAGCCACCCTGTGCCTTGATGACAGCTTTGCACACTCTTGGCATTCTTTCAACCAGTTTCATGAGGTAGTCACCTGGAATGCATTTCAATTAACAGGTGTGCCTCGTTTACTTCATCTGTGGAATTTCTTTCCTTCTTAATGCATTTGAGCCAATAGTTGTGTTGTGACAAGGTAGGTGTGGTATACAGAAGATAGCCCTATTTAGTAAAATACCAAGTCCATATTTTGGCAAGAACAGCTCAAAAAGCAAAGAGGAACGACATTCCATCACTACTTTAAGACATGAAGGTCAGTCAATCTGGAAAGTTTTAAGAACTTAATTAAGAACAAAAAACATTAAGCGCTATGATGAAACTGTCTCTCATGAGGACCCCCACAGGAAAGGAAGACCCAGTGTTACCTTTGCTGCAGAGGATAAGTTCATTAGAGTTACCAGCCTCAGAAATTGCAGCCCATACAAAAATTATTCACAGAGTTCAAGTAATAGACACATCTCAACATCAACTGTTCAGAGGAGAATGCGTGAATCAGGCCTTCATGGTCGAATTGCTGCAAAGAAACCACTACTAAAAGACACCAATAAAAATAATAGACTTTCTTTGGCAAAGAAACACGAGCAATGAACATTAGACCGGTGGAAATCTGTCCTTTAGTCTGAAAATTTGCGATTTTTGGTTCCAACCGCTGTGTCTTTGTGAGACGCAGAGTAGGTTAATTAATGGATGATCTCCACATGTGTGGTTCCCACCGTGAAGCATGGAGGAGGAGGTGTGATGGTGTGGTGGTGCTTTGCTGGTGACACTGTCAGTGATTTATTTAGAATTCAAGGCACACTTTTAACAACATGGCTACCACAGCATTCTGTAGCGATACGGCATCCCACCTGGTTTGCGCTTAGTGGGAATATAATTTATTTTTCAACAGGACAATGACCCAAAACACACCTCCAGGCTGTGTAAGGGCTATTTGACCAAGAAGGAGAGTGAAGGAGTGCTGCATCAGATGAGTTGGCCTCCACAATCACCTGACTTCAACCCAATTGGGATGAGTTGGACCGTAGAGTGAAGGGAAAGCAGCCAACAAGTGCTTAACATATGTGTGGAACTCCTTCAAGACTGTTGGAAAAACATTCCTCATGAAGCTGGTTGAGTGATTGCCAAGACTGTGCAAAGCTGTCATCAAGTCAAATGGTGGCTACTTTGAAAAATATAAAATATATTTAGATTTGTTTAACACTTTTTGTTATTTCATCATTTTGATGTCTTCCCTATTATTCTACAATGTAGAAAATAGTTAAAATAACGAAAGACCCTTGAATGAGTAGGTGTGTCTAAACTTTGAGTGGTACTGTATATACATACAGTTGAAGTCGGAAGTTTACATACACTTAGGTTGGAGTCATTAAAACTTGTTTTTCAACCACTCCACACATTTCTTGTTAACAAACTTTAGTTTTGGCAAGTCGGTTAGGACATCTACTTTGTACATGACACAAGTAATTTTTCCAACAATTGTTTACAGACAGATTATTTCACTTATAATTCACTGTATCACAATTCCAGTGGGTCAGAAGTTTACATACACTAAGTTGACTGTGCCTTTAAACAGCTTGGAAAATACCAGAAATTATATCATGGCTTTAGAAGCTTCTGATAGGCTAATTGACATAATTTGAGTCAATTGGAGGTGTACCTGTGGATGTATTTGAAGGCCTACCTTCAAACTCAGTGCCTCTTTGCTTGACATCATGGGAAAATCTAAAGAAATCATACAAGACCTCAGAAAAAAAGTCTGGTTCATCCTTGGGAGCAATTTCCAAACGCCTGAAGGTACCACGTTCATCTGTACAAACAATAGTATGCAAGTATAAACACCATGGGACCACACAGCCATCATACCTCTCAGGAAGGAGATGCGTTCTGTCTCCTAGAGATAAAAAAAAAAAGTGCAAATCAATCCCAGAACAACAGACCTTTTTATTTTACCTTTATTTAATTAGGCAAGCCTGTTAAGAACAAATTCTTATTTTCAATGACAGCTTAGGAACAGTGCCTTGTTCAGGGACAGAATGACATATTTTAACTTGCCAGCTTGGGAATTCGATCTTGCAACTTTTCGGTTACAATTCCAACACTCTAACCACTAGGCTACCTGCCGCTGGAGGAAACAGTTACAAAAGTATCTATATCCACAGTAAAACGAGTCCTATATCGACATAACCTGAAAGACCGCTCAGCAAGGAAGAAGCCACTGCTCCAAAACCGCCATAAAAAAGCCAGACAACGGTTCGCATCTGCACATGGGGATAAAGATTGTACTTTTTTGAGAAATGTTCTCTGGTCTGATGAAACAAAAATAGAACTGTTTGGCCATAATGACCATCGTTATGTTTGGAGGATAAAGGGGGAGGCTTGCAGGCTGAAGACATCAGTCAGGAAGTTAAAGCTTGGTTCCAAATTGGTCTTCTAAATGGTAAATTAACGAAAGCATACTTCTAAAGTTGTGGCAAAATGGCTAGGACAACAAAAAAACAAAAAGGACAGCAAAGTCAAGGTGTTGGAGTGGCCCTCCTATGTTGAACATAATAAACGCCTTTCTATACACCGGATGTGTACCAAACTCACTAAAAGTGGCAGTAATAAAGCCTCTCTTGAAAAAGCCAAACCTTGACCCAGAAAATATGAAAAACTATCGGCCTATATCGAATCTTCCATTCCTCTCAAAAATGTTTGAAAAGGCTGTTGCGCAGCAACTCACTACGTTCCTGAAGACAAACAACGTATACGAAATGCTTCAGTCTGGTTTTAGACCCCATCATAGCACTGAGACTGCACTTGTGAAGGTGGTAAATGACCATTTAATGGCATCAGACCGAGGCTCTGCATCTGTCCTCGTGCTCCTAGACCTTAGTGCTGCTTTTGATACCATCGATCACCACATTCTTTTGGAGAGATTAGAAACCCAAATTGGTCTACACGGACAAGTTCTGGCCTGGTTTAGATCTTATCTGTCGGAAAGATATCAGTTTGTCTCTGTGAATGGTTTGTCCTCTGACAAATCAACTGTAAATTTCGGTGTTCCTCAAGGTTCCATTTTAGGACCACTATTGTTTTCACTATATATTTTACCTCTTGGGGATGTCATTCGAAAACATAATGTTAACTTTCACTGCTATGCGGATGACACACAGCTGTACATTTCAATGAAACATGGTGAAGCCCCAAAGTTGCCCTCGCTAGAAGCATGTCTTTCAGACATAAGGAAGTGGATGGCTGCAAACATTCTACTTTTAAACTCGGACAAAACAGAGATGCTTGTTCTAGGTCCGAGGAAACAAAGAGATCTTCTGTTGAATCTGACAATTAATCTTAATGGTTGTACAGTCGTCTCAAATAAAACTGTGAAGGACCTCTGCGTTACTCTGGACCCTGATCTCTCTTTTGAAGAACATATCGAGACTGTTTCAAGGACAGCTTAATTCCATCTACGTAACATTGCAAAAATCAGAAACTTTCTGTCCAAAAATGATGCAGAAAAATTAATCCATGCTTTTGTCACTTCTAGGTTAGACTACTGCTCTACTTTCTACTTTCTACTTTCTAGACTACTGCTCTACTTTCCGGGCTACCTGGATAAAGCACTAAATAAACATCAGTTAGTGCTAAATACGGCTGCTAGAATCCTGACTAGAACCAAAAAATGTGATCATATTACTCCAGTGCTAGCCTCCCTACACTGGCTTCCTGTCAAGGCAAGGGCTGATTTCAAGGTTTTACTGCTAACCTACAAAGCATTACATGGGCTTGCTCCTACCTATCTCTCTGATTTAGTCCTGCCGTACATAGCTACACGTACGCTACAGTCACAAGACGCAGGCCTCCTAATTGTCCCTAGAATTTCTAAGCAAACAGCTGGAGGCAGGGCTTTCTCCTACAGAGCTCCATTTTTATGGAATGGTCTGCCTACCCATGTGAGAGACGCAAACTCGGTCTCAACCTTTAAGTCTTTACTGAAGACTGATCTCTTCAGTGGGTCATATGATTGAGTGTAGTCTGGCCCAGGAGTGTGAAGGTGAACGGAAAGGCTCTGGAGCAACAAACCGCCCTTGCTGTCTCTGCCTGTCCGGTTCCCCTCTTTCCACTCGTTTATCCTCCTCAGGACTTTAAATGGCCCCATGCCTCAGGACTACCTGACATGATGACTCCTTGCTGTCCCCAGTCCACCTGTCCGTGCTGCTGCTCCAGTTTCAACTGTTCTGCCTGTGATTATTATTATTTGACCATGCTGGTCATTTATGAACATTTGAACATCTTGGCCATGTTCTGTTATAATCTCCACCCCGGCACAGCCAGAAGAGGACTGGCCACCCCACATAGCCTGGTTCCTCTCTAGGTTTATTCCTAGGTTTTGGCCTTTCTAGGGAGTTTTTCCTAGCCACTGTGCTTCTACACCTGCATTGCTTACTGTTTGGGGTTTTAGGCTGGGTTTCTGTACAGCACTTTGAGATATCAGCTGATGTACGAAGGGCTATATAAATAGATTTGATTTGATTTGATTTGATCACGAAGCCCTGACCACAATCCCATAGAACATTTGTGGGCAGAACTGAAAAAGCATGTTCGAGCATGGAGGCCTAAAAACCTGACTCAGTCACACCAGCTCTGTCAGGAGGAATGGGCCAAAATTCACCCTACTTATTGAAGGAAGCTTGTGGAAGGCTACCCAAAAATGTTAACCAAAGTTAAACAATTTAAAGGCAATGCTACAAATACTAATTGAGTGTATGTAAACTTCTGACCCACTGGGAATGTGATGAGAGAAATAAAAGCTGAAATAAATCATTTTCTCTACTATTATTCTGACATTTTCACATTCTTAAAATAAAGTGGTGATCTTATCTGACCTAAGGGAATGTCACAATCGCCTGGAGTGGTGGGTGCAGAGTCAAATGCAGAGGATACTGGGGAAACCGACTTTATTTAGATTCCCAAACGAACGCCCAAAACAACAGGCGCAAAATTGACAGACAAATAGTCCGACCTAAGTTCGACTGACTAACAGAAAACAATCCCGCACAAAAATACGCGGGCCTAACAGGCTTAAATAGACATGAATCAAGAAGCAAAATAAGAGACAGGTGCAACCAATAAGACCAAACAAACAGAAAAAGAAAAAGGGATTGATGGCGGCTAGTAGAACGGCAACGAGGAGCCATCTTCGGTGGGAGTCGTGACAGTCCCCCCCCCCCCCCGGCCCGCGGCTCCCGCAGCACACCGCAACCGGGTCGAGGCGCAGGGCGATCCGGGTGGAGGCGTTGGAAGTCCCTCAGGAGAGAAGGGTCCAAATTGTCCCCCACCGGTACCCAGCACCTCTCCTCCGGATCGTACCCCTCCCAGTCGACGAGGTACTGTAGGCCCCTCACCCGGTGTCTAGAGTCCAGAATAGCACGTACAGTGTAAGCCGTGGACCCCTCAATGTCCAGAGGGGGCGAAGTCACCTCCGACACCTCACCTTCCTGCAGGGGACCAGCCACCACCGGCCTGAGGAGAGACACATGAAACAAGGGGTTAATACGACAGTAAGGAGGAAGCTGTAACCTATAACACACCTCGTTTATCCTCCTCAGGACTTTAAATGACCCCAAACACTGCGGCCCCAGCTTCCGGCAGGGCAGGCGGAGGGGCAGGTTTCGGGTCGAGAGCCAGACCCGGTCCCGCGGTGCGAACACGGGGGCCTCACTGCGGTGCTGGTCAGTGCTCCTCTTCTGCCGTCCACTAGCTTGTTTCAATGATTCCTGATTCCTCATTCCTTCGAGCGCTGCACCCATTCCTCCATTGCAGGAGCTTTGGTCTGGCTCTGATGCCATGGAGCCAGGACCGGCTGGTAGCCCAACACGCACTGGAACAGTGACATGTTAGTGGAGGAGTGGCGGAGGGAATTCTGAGCCACCTCCGCCCATGGGACGTACCTCGGCCATTCACCAGGCCAGTCCCGGCAAAATGACCGCAGAAACCTACCCACATCCTGGTTCACTCTCTCCGCCTGCCCATTACTCTCGGGGTGAAAATCCGAGGTCAGGCTGATCGAGACCCCCAGCCGTTCCATGAACGCCCTCCAAACTCTGGACGTGAACTGGGGACCCCGATCAGAAACGTTGTCCTCAGGCACCCCGTAGTGCCGGAAGACATGGGTAAACATAGCCTCCGCAGTCTGTAGGGCCGTAGGGAGACCGGGCAACGGGAAGAGACGGCAGGACTTAGAAAAAGGATTCACAATGAACAGGATCATGGTGTTTTCCTGAGATGGGGGAAGGTAGGTGAGAAAATCCACCGACAAATGCGACCACGGCCGTTGTGGAACGGGGAGGGGCTGTAACTTCCCTCTAGACAAGTGTCGAGGAGCCTTGCTCTGAGCACACACCGAGCAGGAGGAGACATAAAATCTCACGTCCTTGACCAAAGTGGGCCACCAGTACCTCCCCCTAAGACTCCGCACTGTCCTCTCGATACCAGGATGACCCGAAGAGGGTAGTGTATGGGCCCATCAAATCAACCGATCACGGACACCAAGCGGCACGTACTGAAAACCTGCTGGGCACTGAGGGGTTGCAGGTTCCAACCGTAACGCCCGCTTGATCTCCACGTCCACCTCCCATACCACCTGGGCTACCAGACATGAAGCTGGAAGGATGGGAGTAGGATCGATGGGCCGCTTCTCTTTGTCATGTAGGCGGGACAGCGCGTCCACCTTTGTATTCAGTCAGCCTGGCCTATAGGAGATCGTAAAACCAAATCGGGTAAAAAAACATGGCCCACCTGGCCTGATGCGGATTCAATCTCCTCGCTGCCTGGATATACTCGAGATTACGATGGTCAGTCCAGATGAGGAAAGGGTGCTTAGCCCCCTCAAGCCAATGCCTCCACACCTTTAGAGCCTTGACCACAGCTAACAACTCCCGGTCCCCCACGTCATAGTTCCGCTCCACCGGAAAAAGCTTCGGTGGCGTGCCCGAGCGCTGTGATAGCACGGCTCCCACCCCAGCCTCGGATGCATCCACCTCCACTATGAACGCCAAAGAGGGGTCCGGATGAGCCAGCACGGGAGCGTCGGTGAACAGCTCCTTCAGGCGACTGAAGGCTCTGCCAGCCTCTGCTGACCAGCGCACTCATCTCACTCCCGGATACGCACCAAATTATACGCACTCCTAAGGTCCAGTTTTGTGAAAAAATCAATTTATAATCAATGCAAGGACGCAGACCTCCCTACTGTCGTGTCTTTGGCTATGCCGGATTAAGTGATATGACATGCTATTCTATGAAATAATTTCACCTAATTGAGCTAATCATGTAAATGCAATTAACTAGAGAGTCGGGCACCACAAAATAATATTTATAGAGCTGTTATCTTCCGAATAAACTCTTAAAGACCTAGTAATATTTTACATCTAAAGCAGTCAATATTAATCGTCATCTTAATTCAGTCTCATCTGAAAGTTGTACATTCTTGGTTATCTGCACGAACCCTGGCTAACAAGTTGAATCAGCAATACAAAATTGGGTTTAATTATTTATTTACTAAATACCTAACTAACCACACAGAATTACACATATGCATATTTAAATCATAACTTGATTACAAATTACCTCATCAAGGAAAACGTCCCTAGCGGGCGGAACAGTTATGCTGAACAGACAGCTGGTTACACAAAAGAAAAGGGTTTGGGTTTGAGTGAAAGAGCGGGAAGACTGAGGAATAAAGGGCGAAGCTGTGCTATCGTAAATACAGTGTCTCATGCATTCTAAATTACCGCCCATTTGGAAAAGGAAAATGCAATAAATATTTACTCTGAGCTGCGCTTCGGTAGGTTGGTGGTAGATGGAAGGCCGTGTTGCCCAACCGAGTCCTTTGTCCTTTGAAAAATGTCTCTGCTGGTAAATTGAAAACGTTGTAGTAACATCGTTGTGTGGTAGACGGGATACTCTGTCTGTTCCTTTCTAACCCTCGTTTGCAGCGGCTGTTGCTAACTCAACGGCTTGGAGGTATCACTTCTGTAGTGAATAAGAGTTCAAAGTTCATACCATTCGCAACCAAAGCTCACGCTGATGTTGGCTTCATTCTGTAGTTATTATCTGAACCATTCTGACATCGGACCGTCGTCCTCACGTCCTCGGAACAGGAGGTTGTATTGTTGTCAAGGCTTTATATAGTAAGGGAGAGAAGGGCGTGTTTGAGAAGTTTTATAGCCCATGTCCCTTCACAGGGGCGGGCCACTGATTGAGCAGAGCCATATCTTATGAAAACCCAAATATCACATTTTAGAAGCTAAAATCACATTTCATCCCATCACGAATAATTTCATATTCAAACATTTAAATTGAACAACAATTCCATGTGAATCCGATAACTCTGATGTGTAGACTTTCCACTGTAGAGTTTATGTCATCTTATCATTGATGAGAATGTCTCAGATGACAACCGAACTGACATCATATTCATTAAGAACCACCGCATATGTTCAATTGGTCGGATTACCAGAATAGAGTTCATTTCCCCCCACCTTTTGATGTTCCCAGAATCTCTATGTTAACCAAGGGTTTTGAAAATGTAACATCAGTAGGGTAGAGAGAGGAAAAAGGGGGTACTAGGTATTTATGACTGTCGTAAACCTACCCCCATGCCAACGGCATGACACTACTTTTTCTTCACAAAAAAAGAAGCTTGAGGAGACGTGGAGGGCCGAATGTACCCCTGTCTCAGAGATTCAGTGACATATGTCTCCATAGCCACTGTCTCCTCCTAGGACAACGGGTACACGTGACTCCTGGGAAGTGCAGCGTTTACCAGGAGGTTTATCGCGCAATCCCCTTGTCAATAAAGTGGTAATTGGATCGCCCTCTTCTTACAGAAGGCGATAGCCAAATCGGCATATTCAGTGGAAACCCGGTCTAGAGTCTCCACCGTCGTCGCACCGATGGAAACTCCTATGCACCTACCTGAGCACTCCTCTGACCACCCTCGGAGAGCCCCCTGTCTCCATGAAATCTCAGGATTGTGATTAGCCAGCCAGGGAATCCCCAGCACCACTGGAAACGCAGGTGAATCAATAAGGAAGAGACTAATCCGCTCCTTATGATCCCCCTGCGTTACCATGTCCAGTGGAACCGTGGCCTCCCGACCATCCCTGACCCTAATGTTCGGCAATCTAAGGAGTGCACGGGGAAAGGTTGGTCTAACGACACCAGGGGAATCCCTAGCCTTAACACGAGCCCACGATCCATAAAGTTCCCAGCTGTGCCTGAATTGACTAGCGCCTTATGCTGTAGAGAAGAAGAAAACTCAGAGATAGAAATTAGTAGAAACATATGATCAACAGGGAGCTCTGGGTGAGTCTGGTGCTGACTCACCTGGGGTGAACAAGGAGTGCTCTGCCTACCATCCCGACTCCAGACGAGCTCCTCCTCCGGTCCCCCTCGATGCGGCCCCCCCTAACAGGTGGAACCAACAGGGCCCGTTCTGGACGCCCGCGGGCAGCCAGCAGGTTGTCTAGTCGGATGGACATGTCAATAAGTTGGTCGAGGGAGAGGGTGGCGTCCCGACAAGCTATCTCCCTACGGACGTCCTCCCGGAGGCTACAGCGATAGTGGTCCATCAGGGCCCTGTCGTTTCACCCCGCCCCAGCGGCCAAGGTCCGGAACTCCAGTGCAAAGACCTGCGTGCTCCTCGTCTCCTGTCGCAGGTGAAACAGCCTTTCACCCGCCGCTTGGCCCTCTAGTGGGTGGTCAAACACGGCCCGGGACCGGCGGGGGAACTCGGGGTAGTGATCCCTCGCCGAGTCTGGGCCATTCCACACTGCGTTGGCCCACTCCATGGCTCGACCCGTCAGACAGGAGACGAAGACGCTGACGCTCTCCTCCCCCGAGGGAGTCGGACGAACGGTAGCCAGGTACAGCTCCAGCTGTAGTAAGAACCCCTGGCACACAGCCACCGTTCCATCGTACTCCCTGGGGAGCGCCAGACGCAGAGCACCGGATCCGGACGCCGGAGGAGGGGTAGGTGGTGCTGGCGGAAGAGGAGCTGGGGGTGAGCTAGGGAGGCCACTCCTCTCCCATCGGTCCATCCTCTCCACCATCTGGTCCATTGCCGACCCGATACGGTGGAGAATGGCCGTATGATGGAGGACTCGCTCCTCCATAGATGGGAGAGGAGGTGCAGCTGCTCCTGCTGACTCCATTAAGTGGTGCGGGATTCTGTCACAATCGCCTGGAGTGGTGGGTGCAGAGTCAAATGCAGAGGATACTGGGGAAACCGACTTTATTTGGATTCCTAAATGAACACCCAAAACAACAGACCCAACACAGGGCACAAACGGACAGGAACACAAACACGCCCACCCTGACTAACAGAAAACAATCCCACACAAAAATAGGTGGGCCTAACAGGCTTAAATAGACATGAATCAAGAAACAAAACAAGAGACAGGTGCAACCAATAAGATCAAACAAACAGAAAAGTAAAAAGGGATCATGGCGGCTAGTAGACCGGCGACGACGACCGCCGAGTGCCGCCTGAACAGGAAGAGGAGCCAACTTCGGTGGGAGTCGTGACAGGGAATTTTTACTGTAATACATATACAGTTGAAGCTGGAAGTTTACGTACACCATAGCCAAATACATTTAAACTCAGTTTTTCAAAATTCCTGAGATTTAATCCAAGTAAAAATTCCCTGTAGATCGTTGACAAAAAATAGCAATTAAATCCATTTGAATCTTTCCTTAGTAACACAACAAGATGTGAATACTTTCTGAAGGCACATTATGATTTTTCATTTTGTCCAAATATTTGTACTTGAGCTTGTGTCCTCAAAAGTTTATTTTGTAACTATTTTTACCAGAATGTTGACTTCCAGATCTTTCTAAAACTATGCAACAGGACCAGTTCTTCATGGCCATCTAATGAAAAATGATTAAGTTTGGGTATGCCTATTTACGTTGAAATCTAAATGTTGCCCTGTCATTCAAGAGGTTAACTGGAGTTGTAATGCACGAGGGAGAGAGAAGCAGAGCAGCACATCAAGCAGGGAGTGGGGGAGGGGCCGTGTGGTGTGCTTCTGTGTGACGAGGGGACCTAGTTATTTATCATCTAAATTTGATAATATATACTGACCACAAATATCAACTAAACATGTAAAGCGTTGGTCCAATGTTTCATGGGCTGAAATTAAAGATCCCCAAAATGCTCCATACGCTCCAAAAAAACGTATTTTATTAAAATGTTGTGCACAAATTTCTTTACATCCCTGTTAGTTAGCATTTCTCCTTTGCCAAGATAATCCATCCACCTGACAGGTGCGGCAGATGATGAAACAGCATAATCATTACACAGTTGCACCTTCTAAGGAGACAATAAAAGGCCGCCTCCAACATCGTTTTAGCGTATTTGGCAGTATGTCCAACTGGCCTCACAACCGCAGACCACGTGTAACCACGCCAGCCCAGGACCTCCACATCCAGCTTCTTCACCTGTGGGATCATCTAAAACCAGACTCCTGGTCAGCTAATGAAACTGTGGGTTTGCACGACCCGAAGAATATCTGCACAAACTGTAACAAACCGTCTCATCTGCGTGCTCATTGTCCTCGCCAGGGTCTTGACCTGACTGAGGTTCAGCGTCGTAACCAACCAGTGGGAAAATGCTCACCTTTGATGGCCACTGGAACGCTGGAGAAGTGTGCTCTTCACAGATGAATCCTGGTTTCATCTGTACCGGTCAGATGGCAGATATAATTTATGGCATTGTGTGGGCGTGCGGTTTGCCCCGGACAACAAACAAAATTGCATTTTATCGATGGCAGTTTGAATGCACAGAGATAACGTGACAAGATCCTGAGGCCCATTGTCGTGCCTTACATCAGTTCATGTTTCTACATGATAATGCACCATGTCACAAGGATAATAATAATTCCTGGAAGCTGAAAACATCCCAGTTCTTCCATGGCCTGCATACTCACCAGACATGTCACTCATTGAGCATGTGTGGGATGCTCTGGATCAATATGTACGACAGCATGTTCCAGTTCCCCGCCAATATCCAGCAACTTCGCACAGCCATTGAAGAGGAGTGGGACAACATTCCACAGGCCACAATCAACAGCCTGAACAACTATGTGAAGGAGATGTTGTGCTGCATGAGGTAAATGGTGTTCATACCAGACACTGACTGGTTTTCTGATCCACGCCCCTACCTTTTAAGGTGTCTGTGGCCAACAGATGCATATCTGTATTCCCAGTCATGTGAAATCCATAGATTAGGGCCTAATTTATTTATTTCAATTGACTGATATCCTTATATGAACTGTAACCCAGTAAAATTTGAAATTGTTGCGTTCATATTTTTGTTCAGTGTAGTTCCCGTCATGACTGCTTCAAACTGATAGAAGCTAGTTAAGCTAGCTAGTTAGCTAACGTTAGCTAGGCTAATTGAGAGTAAATAACTATTATTGTGTCCTTTCTCCCGTTCCTACAGTAAATAAGAACACGATTCAGACAATTAAGTAGCAGCCTACCTGTTGGCTCTTGGTGTTTTAGCCTGTCGTTAAAATTGAACTTTGAATACTTTCAGTTTAATTCCATCTTCCATTGATTAGCCTAGATATCGCCTAATAACTTTCCAAACAGCGGCTGTAGCTCTATGACTGTAGCGTAGTGCCAGTTTGATGACTTAGATCGGACGACAACAACAACAAGCTACACATGCCACTCTTGTGAAAAGCAAGAGCAGCAGCAACATAATGATACAATTTTCTCTCCCCGCGGGAAGCGCGATGTACTCCTTCTGCTTTGGGAATTGATGTGGAATTTTCTTTATTTTTCGTATCGTCTTAACGGAAAACCCCAAAAAATGGCTGTTTAAACGTTATGAAGATTGTTCCCTATATGCAGCACACCTCACACTTCGTTCCACTCACCTCGCCCTTCATGAGGTGTAACAGCACATGCTGACCCCCCAAAATAAACATTGCCTTCCCACAAGCCTACCTGACGACAGTGAATGATGTGCACTAAATATTATGACTGCCTTATGTCCTGGGGATAATTGATTCCTCCTCCCCATGCAAGCATGCACGCACACACACGCACACACACACTCACTCAACACACAAACATACACACACAACCACACACACGGCCATTTACTTCCTCCAAGCTGTTCATTTTACAAATTCTATAACCTTTTAGAAATTATTTCTGTGGTGAAGATTGCGGCATGGCCTCAGATTCATTATGGTGATTGAATCCTCTTCAATAGAAAACTGTTTAAAGGGGGGGGGGGGGGGTTGAGAGAGCGAGCGAGAGAGGGAGAGAGAGAGAGTCTGCAGGCACATCTCGTCTTTCTCTGCTCTCCCTGAGACTGAAGGCAACATGGGTTAAAAGCTTGTCTGGGTGGCATAATTCACTGCCGCTGAGCCAAACAATCACATCGCATTGTGACCTTCATATGATACAAAAAAAAAAGAGGAAGCCATAAAGAAAGCTTTCTCTTTTTTCCCCTTCCCTCTCGCTCTTCCTCCCGCCATCCTTCATTTCCAGCCCTCCTCCCCTTCATATTCCTGCCACCGTTTCTGTCTGTCTTGTGCATCACAAGGCTATGTAGAGTAACTAATTAAATATCTAATTATTAACATTGTGGATAGCGATGTATTGTAGTAAAAGCCGCTGCTCTAATCATTGGAGGAGTTTAAAAGCGGCCTTGTTTGCAATGGGAGATGATATACATATATAATTCCTCTTCCTCTCCCCTCTCCATTTCTCTTTCCTTTTTACTCTGGTAGCACCTGGACCTGGACTATTCATCATGTGGATGACTCGGAACATGAATTAGTTTTCTTTTTTTTATGTGGGAGATGAGAGGGCCAGATGGTAAAAAAAAAAAAATATAAAGCAAAAAATAAATAAAAAAAGGAATTGAGGACGTAGTCTACTGCTGTATGTTATCATGGGGGCACATGGTAGTGCCGGATTAGGCTGGATTTTTAACGCCTTTACGCTCTGCATTATAGCTTTTCACATGCCCTCCATTGTCGTTTCTTTATACTTCAAACAAGAAATTGTGAAACTCTAATTAGTCTATATAATTGCAGCCGGATGAAGCGCTGCCAGTCTCATGCAAGGTGGAGTGGTTTTATTCTCTTCTTTTCACGGTGGTTTTTTCTCTCTCTCTCTCTCTCACCCTTCCTTTTTTTTGAAACCTGAGAGAAAAGGCCCTCTCGAGAGGTCTGGAGGTTACAAGCGTGTTATTAGAGCATCACTTGTAGGCAATTACAAGACCCTCCACATCCTCTGTACCTGCTGGATGCTCGTCCATGAGGGACAAGAGTAGACATGACCAGAGCCTTTTCTAGGCACCGTGGTTTTGCTATTGAGTGAGCATACGCTGTATGATGTTATTTGTGTACTTAGCTACTGTAGATAGACAGCCTTATCTGTGTTCAACTGAGTGACTAACAGTCTACATTACTCTACCTGTTTCCCTTCTTATCCTACTCTGCAGCCAGTCTGCTACTGAAATGTGAAGAGTCCTTAAGCTCCATGTGTCTGGCCAGATGTTTAAGAGGTACTCCCTACATCTCCTCCTACTATTAACACCACTCGACTTCACCGCCTTGGCCTTTTCTCTTCTGCTCGTTGTTTGAACTGACGGTTCTTGTCTCAGAACTGACATCTTGTCTATTCTATGCTTCCGGTTAGTGTTGTTTTCTTCAATGTCAGACAAATTAACTGATTTGATGGTCACTGCCTCTCCTACATAGTCTCCAGATCTGTCTGTGTTGGCCCTACTTGTCTGCTAGGTGGCTGAGATGTCCACAGGTAGCTTTGGCGAAGGCATCGTCTCCACGTCCACTTGAGGACCAGCGCCAACCTAGCCTTGTCATGCCGTCAATCATCATTACAGATCCTGGCGCATCCCCGCTACGTTAACTCTGTGACCTATGTACCCAATCGCAATTAAATCTCTGATGGGTATATGATTCATCTACATGCACTGTCACTCGGCTGTCATTCACGCGAGAACTGTGTTTTTATGTTTTGGATTAGATGCAAATGTGGCTGAGGGATTCAAGAGCAGAAAAAAAATGTAAACATCAGGAAGTGATAATGGTTAGGTTGAGGATGTTCGCTGAACACCAAAGGGGGTTAAGACAGGGTTTGGCTGGCAAAGACGAGCCAACTGAGACACGAAGCACTAAATCTGAAAAGTTTGAGGCATTGTTTTGAAATCCTAACAAGGGGACTGAAACAAGGAAATCATTTTGGATTTCTTCTCTATTTTTCCCCCCCCATGTAACCAAGTACATAAATAGCTCTTAACACTTGAACGCTATTTTGAATAGTGCTGAGCCTCTGTGGATTTCCAAGAGGGAAGCAACTTACTCACGAACAGGTGCATTTTTTAATGCTTTCATACAATTAAAACAGACTTTACTTTCATATCCCCTTCTTTTTTGATAGCCTACTTTCCTTCTCTGCTTATTTTGAATTGATTCTGCTTCCTAATTAAACTCAGAAGAAGATGTTAATTACCTAACAAGGTCACCTCTTTCTACCACCAAATTTACTGTTGGTCTCCTATACTGTTATTCTTCTATTTAGCACAGATTCAAAGGGAAAGTTGAAAAATAGTGTTAATTGCCTATTCCAGATCCCATTTTAACTTTGTATCTTATTCTGCTGCAGAAGTTGGCATATATAGCTGGCAAATGGAGTCTTATTGTGTCATTGTTCTACCCTTCCTCGTCCTCTCCTCACAGATGACGTGTCAAGTCATCACAATATGCCTTTGTTAAAGCTCACAAAGTTTCACATACTGCAGGAGAGGAGGACAAATGGCAATTGATCATCTTTTTATAATGAGGGAACAGCTCTGGATCATGAATCAACGACAACGATTTCCTTTCACGATGGGTTTAATCTATGAAGACGAAGACTTTACTGTTTGTAACCTTTATGCATAGAGTACAGTACATTACTTAGATTTCTGGTGTGAACTTAACATTCACTTTTATAACTTAACCTCAGTGTCTTCTGTAGAACCATAGTAGGCTACATAAGCATGTGACATCAAAGAGGCTTGACCTGAATTTGGCCTTCAATATCAATGGCACAATATTCTGGAAAGTAAATATAAGAGGAATTAGAAGGTACCAGGACTGACTGTGTGGTGGTGAGGTGTATGGGGGAGGAGTGGCCAGCCTGTAGGCGGAGATGGGAGGGAACCAGTGGGGTAAATTAGGTGTGTAATGTGAGGTTGATGGGAAGAGATTGAGTGTGGTGACCTCCTGTCAGGTATATGTCTTCTCTCCTCCAAACACTATGGCTTAGCATAGCATGGGCCTAGACATGGCAACTAGCATCGTTCTCCCTCCCTCCCTCCCTCCCTCCCTCCCTCCCTCCCTCCCTCCCTCCCTCCCTCCCTCTCCATCTCTCGTTCTCTCTTTCTCTCTTATACTCATGCTCTCTCAATCTCACTCTCTTTCTCTCTCATTCTCTCTCTCTCTCTCTCTCTCTCTCTCTTTCTCTCTCTCTCTCCATCTCTCTTTCTCTCTCCCTCACCGTGTCTTTCTCTCTCCATCTCTCTTATTCTCTCATTCTCTCTCTCCATCTCTCTAGCTCTCTCTCTCTCTCTTATCCTCTCCCTCCCATCTCTCTCTCCGTCTCTCCCTCTCTCTCCGTCTCTCCTTCGTCTCTCTCTCTCTCCATCTCTCTCTCTCTCATTCTCTCTCCTTCTCTCTCTCTCTCTCTCATTCTCTCTATCTCTCTCTCTTTCTCTCTTATCCTCATTCTCTCTCTCTCTCTCTCTCTCTCCGTCTCTTTCTCTTTCTCTCTCCCTCTCTCTCTCTCCGTCTCTCCTTCGTCTCTCTCTCTCCCTCTCTCGCTCCATCTCTCTCTCTTTCCATCTCTCCTTCGTCTTTCTCTCTCCCTCTCTCCCTCCATCTCTCTTCCTCTCTTATCCTCTCTCTCTCTCTCCATCTCTCTCTCTCTCATCTCTCTCTCCATCTCTCTCTCTCTCTTATCCTCTCTCTCTCCGTCTCTCCTTCTTCTCTCTCTCTCTGTCTCTCTATCTCTCTCTCCATCTCTCTCTCGCTCCATCTCTCTCTCTCTCCATCTCTCTCTTGCTCCATCTCTCTTTCTCTCTCTCTCATCTCTCTCTCTCCATCTCCCTTTCTCTCTCTCTCTCCCTCCCCGTGTCTCTCTCTCTCCATCTCTCTTATCCTCTTTCTCTCTCTCTCTATCTCTCTTATCATCTCTCTCCCTCTCTCTCTCCATCTCTCTTTCTCTCTTATTCTCTCTCTCTCTCTCCATCTCTCTCTCTCTCATCTCTCTCTCCATCTCTCTCTCTCTCTCTTATCCTCTCTCTCTCTCCGTCTCTCCTTCTTCTCTCTCTCTGTCTCTCTATCTCTCTCTCCATCTCTCTCTCGCTCCATCTCTCTCTCTCTCCATCTCTCTCTCGCTCCATCTCTCTTTCTCTCTCTCTCCATCTCTCTCTCTCCATCTCCCTTTCTCTCTCTCTCTCTCCCTCCCCGTGTCTCTCTCTCTCCATCTCTCTCATTCTCTCTCTCTCTTATCCTCTCTCTCTCCATCTCTCTCTCTCTTTTATCCCGTCTCTCTCTCCGTCTCTCCCTCTCTCTCCGTCTCTCCTTCGTCTCTCTCTCTCTCTCTCCCCCTCCTTCATCTCTCTCTATCCCCATCTCTCTCTCGCTCCATCTCTCTCTCTCTCCATCTCTCTCTCTCCATCTCTCTTATCCTCTCTCTCTCTCCCTTATCCTCTCTCTCTCTCCCTCCATCTCTCTTATCCTTTCTCTCTCCATCTCTCTTATCATCTCTCTCCATCTCTCTCTCCATCTCCATCCCCCCCGTGTCTCTCTCTCTCCCTTATCCTCTCTCTCTCTCCATCTCTCTTATCCTCTTTCTCTCTCTCTCTATCTCTCTTATCATCTCTCTCCATCTCTCTCTCCATCTCCACCCCCCCCCCCCGTGTCTCTCTCTCTCCATCTCTCATTCTCTCTATATCTTCCCCTGTGTCACCCACCCCACACCCTCTGGCTGGAGAGACATGGAATGACAATTACCTAAAACACAATTAAAACATGTTAATCTGATTATTTCTACAGGATAAAGCACTTGAATGACATTGAAAGGTGTTTAGAAAAATCCATGCCCTGGTGACAATATAAATAACAATTCAATAAGAGCAAAGTTGGAATGACTGCTTTCTCCATCAGATGAGGCAAAGTTATATTTTACAATGTGACATCCCATGGACCATGATGCACTTTACTGTATAGGCAAACTTAAGTGATAATAAAGTGGTACCAAGAATGCAAAAGGCGCCTAGACTGAGTAAATTGTTATAGATTGGACGAGTCCTTTTCAATTGGACAATATTTGGAGTTAAGTCCTTGCTTTATTTGGAACAGCTGTTAATTGCATATTACGGGACAATTAAGATATTTAGCATCGAGCAGTGTAAGCCAGGTCAAGCTCCCATCACCGTCAAATCAGCCTGGCTGCTATTTTCCTCTCTTTTTCTCCATCCCTCTTTTTCACCCCCCCTTTCTGTCTCTCTCTTCCTCACTATCCTTTTTCTATTTGTTGCTGTGTTTATTTCTGCTGGAAAGACAGTCTAGTTCATTTGCTAGTCAGTTGGGCAGAGAGGCCTCCTATTCTTAGCCTTTTATTAACATCATGGTTCTGCACAACAACAGCCGCAGAATCTATTATTCATCAAGTGTAACCAATATAAAATTTAAAACAGTGTGTTTTTTTTTTTTGTCAAATGATGTAAGGTCAGCATAATTTTATGCCTATTACTAATATCTATATCATCTTTGCCTTAGTCAGCTCTATTTAAATATGCAATCATTTACAGATTTTGACCATGTGTGTGTGCGCTCCCAATTTCCAATATTCCTCTGCTACACGTTTTATGCTGACATCAATGGCAAGCTATTAAAGACAGTATTTCATTATTGGTTCCTCGTCCCCCAGTGGTTATTTACAATCCTATATATACTAAGCACTGATATTAAAGGAGACCAGTTTAATGAGGTGCTATCTGCCTTAGCAATATGTCTCTCTCCGAATGAGATTGTGTTGAACGATTTTATCAAGAAATGGCTGTTTCGCTGGGGTTATGTTTTGTCCATGAAATATGCATTTCATATCTCTTTCATTTCATTAACATAATTTCATTTGTGCTTTGCATTCTGTGCATAATACATATTTGATTTACAAAACAAATATTTCCATTAGAAAATGAATTTCATGCAGGCAAAAAGCAGAACTGAATGATATATTGTAAGGAAATAAGAAAAAAAGGGAATTGTATTATCTTTGACAAAAAAAAAAAATCCTTGGCAAAGGAAATACACTGAATATATTTTTGGAGTGTGTGTGTGTGTGTGTGTGTGTGCGTGTTTGTGTATGCAAATGTGCATTCTTGTAGCTATGACAGCTGAGGGTATATTGCATAAAGTTTAAAGCAATATAACTCAGATTGATTTACATGGCCGGCCTGGCAGTTTCTACCTTACGTTAAATGTTTCATTGGAAGTGTGGTGGGAGGGTCTTCTTTTTATTATCAACAAGATATGTGGGGTTTTTATGACGATATATCGCTGTGTTCAAATTCGCAAACGAAGAGCACACATCCATTTTCATTTTCAGTCACTTTCAAGAGTGGCGATGGGGGGGGGGGGGGGGGGGAGCTCAATAGAAAATACGTCATATGAAAAGAAACCATATGAAGTACAATATGTATCCCGTCTCAGAGAAAACACTGCGTCACTTCATTGGTGGCTTCGCGTTGTGTTGTTTCTGCCTGCACCTCTCTTGCCAATGGCAACATTTAATGCGTGTATTGACGGACATTTAGCTGTGTACTTCCCTTAGCCGTTGGCAGAAAGGCCCCATTTGATGTATTATGGAGTCCTTCCCTCTCTATTTCTCCTGCTTTTCTCTGGGAACGGTACTAGTTTTAATTAAAGCGATGCACCTAGGTAGTTTAAAGGCTATCAGTGGCCGCTTGATAAAGTTGCGAGAGCTCAAGGCTCTGGATAACACGAAGCGTTTTAAACTGGCCCTGGCGAGTTCATATTCATTTGGCTTATCTGTAGTATAAAAATCCAGGTAGCATTGAGACAGATCACCGGCTTTAATGAGCTCAAAATGTGAAGTCAGTGTCAGAACCCTTAACTTTTTATTTTTATTTCAACGGGAGCAGAAAATAACTTGACTAAGCTAAAAGCCAAACAGTAAGATCTATGTTTCAGGGGTAACTAGTATTAGCAGGGATTTCAGGCTTGTCTGACATGCAGCGTTGAAGGGATGGCTTAAAATAGAAGTCCCAGGAACGGCAGAGTGGGGCTCATACCTGGGTTTGCTGAGGGAAAGAACGCTTAGAGGATCTTACAGGTTTTAGATTCTTCTATTTCTCTCTGCTACCCGTAGTCCTGCCATGGAGGCGATTGCCTGCCCGGCTACTGCTAAGTATTTCTTTGAATCTGTGACAGGTGTTTTGAAACTTGGCTACCCTTGACGACGAGAGCGGGAGTTTAAGTGAGGAGATGGGAGATTGTGGATCTCTGAGAAGGAGGTGGCGAGTGTCTCAGGATGACTCCTTTTAAAGTAAGCTGCTTCTCAAGCTGAGTTTACCCCCACTTACTGCAACATACCAATCAAATGAGAAACCGAAATGAGACATATGTTAGGTTGTGAAAAAGGCGGCATAGGTATTTTGTATTCAAATCTGTGACTGTGTGGCTTATTTTGTTAATGTGGTGTTAAATACTGGGTACTGAAGCATGTATACTCACTGTATGCTTAGTAAAAAGTATTGTTTTTTTTTCAGTAGAGGGTGAAACCTGGTTGGTCGCAATATTTTCTGTCGGGTACATTTCTGAAAATGTACAAAACAACACGGTGAGGTTCTGTCTGGCCTGTTATGGATGTTTTTCCCCCTATCCTTCCATGTGGGTGAACATGGGTTTTCAGGATGGCTTTAACAGACCTATACCCTTATCACTACATGATGTAATGCATTATGGGATGTTATATGGACATACACCTCTTATGTGGACACACTGTATAGCCTACCTCTTCAAGAAATCATACTCCTTTTTTCCGGCCTCTGTTGTGTGTGCTAACATACTGTGGTTTTTTTCTTCTTCAATCATGCCTGTATTGACAGACATCCTGCGTCGTCAGATCTCAGAGAAGACCAGCTAGCTAGACGGTTAACGTCTCATCAGAACTACACAGCGTCTTCCCTTCTCCACGAGAGCCTACCAGGTTAATATCTTAGCAAGTATGAAAGAACTATTTTGCTCTCCTTTGGATACATGGCGGGTACAGGTACCTCAGCTTGTTTGTTAACATCGCCATTGGAGGGGGAGAGAGAAAAAAAAATCAATCTAATACTGCAGAACTATCAGATCATATGAAATGATGGATTCTTGGTCTGAGCATTCAGCCTCTGTCTGCCGAGCTGTGCAAATCAATTCAAACCGACACAAAGAGCAAACACACGCCGCGCTCCACAATAGGAAAATGAAGCGGAGCCTCCCTTTTTAAAATATGCCGCTACATATTTGTTTTGTGGATTACCATTCTGAAATGAAATTTGAACAGTTACTTAAAATAATATGCAAAAGATATTTCCAGTTTTTTTCCATCCTCTTGGTTGTTGGATGCGGGTAGCTGCGACACGGCCACAATGTAAACAGCTTCCTGGTGTGTTATGCTGGTGTTTATTTTTCCTAAACATATTTTGGGCCTTATCCCCAATGCAGGAGGTTTACAGGACTCAGTGTTTATTTTCCTGTTTTGTATTGTTGCTGCTCTTGAAATATGTATTCAAGTATCATCACAGGCAAAGCAACTGATACGGTGGATAGATTTTAGGGAGAGTAACAGTAACTTTCTTTAAAGGTAGCATCTGTGGACTGAGCACCATAGCTGCAGAGTGGCTCTGGTTGCGCAGTTAGATAGTATTGTGTAGGCGTGTTGATTGAGGCTTTGTTTCTTAAAAACCAATGTATAACGCGTTATTTGTCTCAGCCCGACATACCTAGCTAGAACTTTATGTCCCTGGTAACTTGATCCACCATGATGTCCTGATATATGACATATTCATTCTGCCGGCCACTGTTGATTCGGCATCTTATTCAAAAGATTGTTATGTATATGTGTGTCCGTTGTCAGGCAAATCTATAGGCCTCAGAAAAGCAAGAGAACAGCAGTGTCTTTGTCTGTGGTGTTGCAGTGTACTCTGGGCCAGGGCCCCCCAGTCCTCCACAACAACAGGGCTCCTCCCCACTGGTCTTGGAAGGGCACACAGGTGGCAGGAGGTTGCTCCAAATGAGCCTTAATTAGCCAATTGAGTCAATCAGCAGCCTGATTGGTACAGTAGGCTCTCGCACTTCCACTTCTCTTAAGAAAACAGCCTGACACTTTTAAAGCCAGCTGGATCCATGCCCGCCTTCGCCATGGCCACAAATGAGCTGGAGAAGTGCACTGACTATAAGTGCATTGACTATAATGACGTCAGCGTGGAAGAATGAATAGTTCACCTTTAGCTTATTGGCAGTAGTCCCAAGGCTAAGGAGCTCTTGAGTGTGGTGGTAGTTAGGCTTATTCCGCAACTTGAAAGGTGAAGTTTCGGTAGCATCTGGTACTAGAAGTTTTATGGCATGTTTACGACAAACATGGAATGGTGAACAGAGTTAGTCCCACATGATCAGTGTCTTTACTGTACGTGTGGCTAATACAAAAACCTCACACCTGCTGTCTTTACGGGGTGCTGGTAACCCCAACATCCATCCTCCCGTCACTAGAACCATGGACTGTAGTGGAACACAACTTAACAACACAGTTACTCCAAAATCCCCAGCTCATGAGATGCCCAGCACTCATCAAGTGAGGGACACTCCAGTCCTCCCTGTCATCTCTCAGCTAAGACATCTGGACGATTGTCATGGATGTCACGGTTGATGAATGCTGAACGCTGACGAATCCCAGGAGGCCTCAGTGAAATGAGAAGAAAAGTCTCTCTTTGGTGACAAGTGTGTTGTTACTAGTGCACGTCGCAATGAGTGGAGTGTTGCATACCATTCACTGTCCACAGGTACTTTTGAGAGAGGACTTAAAACGGAAAGCTCATTCACACTTTTGTCATGCCTCCTGTTCTGTTACCAGTTGTAAACGATATGAGCGTTTTGAGGTATATTATAGACTAAGAGCACCCACAGCTCTTTGTTAGCCGTCAGAAGAATCGGTTAGAAAAGGGCTGCATAGATATTCCATATTAAAATCTATGGCTGTGGCCTATTTTGTTGAAGCTAGAATCGCTCGTTGCTACATCCATGTTTGAACTTTGAAATGAATTGCATGCATCCATTGATTCTTGAAGGATACGTTTTCAGGACAGCTTTAACAAGATACCCTGGGATAGACCTATACCCTCACCACGGCATGATGCAATGCATTATGGAGCGTGAGGTGGACATGCACCTTCTTATGACATATAGCCTACCTCTTCAGGAAATCACACACCTTGCTTTTTTTTTCTATTCACACATGCCTGTATTGACAGACATCCTCCAGTGTCAGAGTTCAGAGAAGGCCAGAACTACACGGCATCCTTTCTTCACGGGAGCCTGCCAGGTTAATACCGTAGCCAGTGTGAAGCAACTCTTCTGCATTAAACAGAAAGCTCATTCACACTTTTGTCATGCCTTCTGTTCCCTTACCAATTCAAAAACATACGAGCGTTTTGAGGTATATTACAGTCACCTCAGACTTAGAGCAGCCACAGTTGTTTGTTAGCTGTCAGAATAGCCGCGTCGCGAACCAGGCTTCCTAAAACGGGAAGCCTGGGGAAGTCTATGGCAACAAAAAAAAGAAGCTAAATAGGGGTGGGAACCCGGTGTAAATAACTGACACCTCGCAACACGTCAAACCAATCAAATGCCCTGCTTGGGCAGAGCTCCAATAGTGTTCACTAGATTAGTGTCCTAGGTGCAACAGTGGGTGAGGATGGCCGGGAAATTGCAGATTAAAACCCCATCAAAATACTGTATGTTGATGTATATCACTTTTGTGTATAGAGCACACTTCTGGCAAACAAAATTCTGTTTTCCCTCCAGATTTTCTTACATTTTCTGCAAAGTTGCAAATTAGTGTATGGAACAACTCTCTACAAGATATGTCCTTCCGGGTCTGAAAACAGTGTCGGACATAACACATGTCACATGTGGAGGGAGGGTTCTTGAAATGTAACATCCAATCAAAATCTTGCCGCTGGGAGCCAGTGGACCATTCAAAACTGTTTTTGCCATTCAACATTCTCTTGACAGCCACGTGATTTTGGAAGTATGGCAACATGAGAGTACAGTAAGAACAACTCAGCAATTACACAAAGATTTGGCATTATACATCTGGGAGACTTGGCAGTTGAGAATCCTGAATGAAACCCATTGCCCCTTCCCTCTCAGATTTACTGAACTACCTTTCAAAACAACAATGTTTGTCACTTATAGCTGGGAGCATCGAATAATGCTGTATAATGTTTCAATGTAATGATATATAGAAACAGTGATTACACTCTAATTCAATTGGGCGGTAATCAAATTGCAATAATGGCCTTTATTTGGGACCCCAATTTATCGTTTTCCCAGAAATCATTAAACAATTTTCTCTTTAAATCCACTTTAAATATGCACACGCACACACACACACACGCACACACACACGCACACGCACACGCACACACGCACACGCACACACACACACACACACACACACACACACACACACACACACACACACACACACACACACACACACACACACACACACACACACACACACACACACACAGTGTCATGGTAAATGATAGGAAGACCCAGCTGGTGGAGCAGTGGAAGGAGGACTCTTGTGAGTAAACACAAAGATCCCGGGGCTTGTTCCTCTGTACGGGTGAAGGCGGTCATGTGACATTTAGACACTTATCTAAGATTAATGGATGTTATGACTTATCCCAGATTTACTGAGCTTTACTGTACGTACAGATTTCAAACTGTTCACACAGACTTTGTTATGGTACTTGCTAGATGTGAACTCTTTAGTTAAAGTTTAACCAAAGCCGACGGAAGCTTTCTTAAACTAGTAGAATGTTTGGCGCTGAGGACTCCTCCAGCTATGAGGGATCCTCATAGTGCCATTGTCACTGTCGTCATGCACGATGGGCCATGTTGCATGATATCTGCCCTAGGATTTCTACATGGGTAAACCTTTCTCTCTCTGGAGCACCGAGCCACTACGAGGAGCGATCAGGCACGACTGATTCCCCAGCTTTCTTAAGAGAAAGTAACGTTACAGTGCGGCTGAGAGGGCCCATCGCTCCAGCCTCCATGACATCCACTTAGACGCCAACATCCCCGAATAACCCGATGTCAGAGGCCCCTGGCTAGGAGCACGGCAGGCAGCCAGACAATCGGAGGGAGCGCTGGTTTAAAGTAGTGGGCTGCCTAGTGTAATGTTGTCTGCTCCAACTGAACAGCCTCTTTCCCTCCAGCCACAGACAGCGATAGTTAAGAAGTCACTCACTTTGACATCCACGAAGAGGAGGCCTGCTGCCGCGCTGCTCATCTTTTCCACAAGTCATTTTATGGGAAAGATGAGCAAAAAAAATAAAAAGGACCTGGAGAAATGAGGCAGAGTAGCACATCTGGTTGACATACTGTATAGCAGACCGTATCGACAATGAGGTCGAGAAGAAATGGGTTCAGGCCCAGTTTTCTGTCTTTAGCAGCTTGGGGACTGAAGTACTGTTCATCAGTGTAGTGGAGGAGAGGAGAGGAGTACCAGTGTCATTATGATGTCTGTTGTTGCCTGACTGTGGTTAAGCTGCATTAACACAGCTGATTCAGTGCCTCGTCATAGAGTAGTAGCCTTACATGAATGCTCTGACACTCTCGTACGCCTTTACGTTTACACACACACACACACACACACACACACACACACACACACACACACACACACACACACACACACACTCTCACTCACGTATACAATATAACCATTGGGCAATTGTAATCAACCGACAGAAAGGTGTATTCCTTATGAGACATTCACAGTCCAACATGATACAGTAATCACAGGTACAATTATACTCACACACACACTTCTGTATAATCATACACACAGACACACGGGGAGAAAACAGCAGAACCAACTTGCCTCACCGCTTGGCCACCACATGTGGACAGCCCAATGCCGATTGGCTGGTTTACTGTCACCAGCTGATAGCCAAGCTCTGATGGAAAAGATACAACGCAGCCAAATAATTTCATTCATTTTTGTGATAGAGTTATATGTTCAGCCCTGAACAACTGGGAGATAATGTTTGGACTCATTATAATTCCCAGTGTGTTTAAACAGGCAGCACAGAATGCAAACAAAAGCAGATGAAATTTGAAAAGTATTATCAATATTGCAGATAGCGGATGCCCTTTCCAATCAGAGAAAGCGTATCTCTCACGGCAAATATATGGTTGAATAGTTCATTCATTTCTATTAGCCTGTTGTGTGTTTCTCTTTCCCTCATATATATTTATGCAGAATTGATGAAAAGGCCAAACAAACTGCCATTAGATATCCCCTTAATTCACTATCCCGGCCTTCTAAAGGGAGCCGGGTACATTTAAAAGGCATTCGTTTACTGTGACTGATATTTCTCGGAGCTCTTTCCAAAGGGCCATTTCTCACGAGCCTTTGCCACAGTACAGCATCTTTTCTAGCACTGTGTGCCTGTGTGTGTGTGTGTGTGTGTGTGTGTGTGTGTGTGTGTGTGTGTGTGTGTGTGTGTGTGTGTGTGTGTGTGTGTGTGTGTGTGTGTGTGCCTGTGTGTGTGTGTGTATGCCTGTGTGTGTGTGTGTGTGTGTGCCTGTATGTGATAGGGTGCAGTGCCACTCTGCATGCTACTGTATGTATTCTTCAGGTCTCTTAATAGCTAGCTGCTGGAGCAAAATAATTGTCATTTTCCAGCCAGTGGGCCTAAAGTCATACAACATAATGAAATGTATAAAAATGAGTTAGAAATGGCAGACAGGAGGCATGCTAAATCAAATGTAGAGAGATATGAATAATTTAGTGTATAAGAAGGCGAGTGTAGGTGCAAATGGCGGTATGGTGAAGTGTCTAAGTATCGTTTATGTTCACACCAGTATGTGTTAATGTGCACTCATCTATCTATGGGTAGGAAACACGATGCACAATGAACATAGGGGAAGGGACTGTGTGCCTGGCTGTGTTCTAGTGGGCCGGTGCTTCGGTAACAAGTGAATCCAGCCAGACTACTACTAAATGTCCTCAGACAGTGATAGGTCGATTTAAGCTCTGGTGTGACGGAGAGGAGATGAATGTCAGCGATTCATTTTTTTTAAACCACAGATTCATCACCTGGTATTGAGGGTAATGAGCGAGGCGTGGAGGTGAACACATTAAACCAAGCCGACCTTGCCCAGCCCAGCCAGGAGGGATGATAGAGATGGTACAGGACCAGGACCAAACCAAACTCCCTCCACATCCCTTCCAACTCCTCCATGGTGGCCCCACACCTGTCCAACACTGGGAGGGGATTTGACACAACAACAACAACACTAGAACAGGTAAAGAGGACGACCATACTTATTCTCAATCACACGCACACGCGCACTGGCAGTCCTTGCTAGTTGTGACACGCTGAAAGGCATGTTTCTGTCCTAAGAAGCTGGGCCCCTAATGGAGAGACAGTTTCATTGTCAGTGAAACAATTTGCCAGTATCTGCAGCTGGTGATGTAGTGGAGCCAGCGTGTAGTCAAGGCTGACATATACCATCCACTAGTGACAGGAGCGCCGGTCGGAGCACACACTCCAAACATAGAAACAGTTCACACACACACAACACCCAGTGCACACTACTCATATGCACGAATACATTTCAAAACATACAGCCACAAATGTGCACATTAACACCCGAGTGTGTGCGCAAACACACACACACACACACACACACACACACACACACACATACACACACACACACACACAGGTCGTGGAGGTGATTATGGAAATATTTTATTAAACATATCAACAGAAAGCCAGGAGTTCCATTACAGTGAGGGCGAAAAATCCACTTGTAAAAGCAGTATACATCAGGTCATAGCTCTCCCATCTGCTGCACATTTCTGCAGAGTGACAAAGCAGACCCTACACTGGCCTGACCAAATGCACTGCATGAATCACTGCTACCACTCAGATTAACAAGTAGAGACATAAAACCACAAGGATGTATTACAGGTTTAAGGATTAGGTCGGCAAAGATACAGACATCCACAGTGAAACGATCCATAGTGGTAGTTGATTATGAGATTCTTCTCTTAGGAGTCAGAGGTTGGTGGTGCATAGTTGTCACTCCTGCACTTCCTCCCTGGGTGTTCCCTCTATGTGGTCCAGAGCAGAGAAGTTAGATTAGAGAAAAATAAGTGGGCACATAAAGAGAGGGAAGTCTGTCCAAGAAGTATTAGTTCTCTTTTTAATTTTAGCAAGATGAGGAACCCGGAATTTAAATGAAAGAATCGGTTTTCATCCAGCTAAGTAATCCATAATCCAGCCAACGTGTCTGAACCACAATGTGGTTGGTCTGATTAACTTTAATGCCTTCCCTCTCAATTTATTGAAATGTTGGAAAGAACACATTTGGCTTGGAACCAAAGACTGCTTCTCTTTAAAATGAGAGGGGCACACAAAGTTACTCAGGCTGTGAAATTGAGAGGGGTTAGGAGAGAAGGAAGTTGAGAGAGGAGAGGGGAAAATAGAGGGCATAGGAAGAGAGGGATGTAGAAGGTGTTGGAGAAAAGAGAAACAAAATAATATTCAAAATGGTATTGGTCCACTCGGACTCATTTAAGGGCATTTTTTGAAAAAATAATAGGAAGAGGTCATATTTTCAGCAACATTTCAAATGAATTTCTGTAATGATCTCAAATGATCCCAAAACCTTGTAATGGCAAATCCAATCAAACAATATCTAGTGGGCTTAATTTTCTTTGTTGGAGAATGACCTTCTTTGTCAAAGGGTGAGTCAGGGAGAATGTGGGTTGCGATAGGCATACAAATGAAGGGGACAATTTGGTCTAGTTATAGCTATTATCCCTACAAGTGTGTGAGGGGAGATGCTGTAGCTTTAACACTTTGGAGCTTTGATATGACTCATTGTAAATGATGCTCCAGAAGGTCAATTGCAGAGTTCAAAATGGCCGTTGAAGGAGGGAGGAGGATAAATGTGTCATGTTTTTCCCCCTCAGACGCGCTGCGCCGTTTATTTCAAAAATGAATCCCGACAGGCCTGTTCTTTTTTGACTGGCGCAGTCAACATAACACCCTGGCCCATTTTTCTCGAGAAGCATGATTTCTTGCCCATTGTTTTTACTCCTTTTACCTTTAACTATTTGAAAGGTAATCATGCATGATTACAGGGATTAGGACATGAGTGGATGAGCAGCAATGCTCCACTGACCTTTTGCTACTCATTATTGGACGTTCAAAAAAGTGTCTTGCTAAATCCTAAGGGAATGCTCAGCTCAGTGACCGTGATCTGTTATTGTCTGTCTGTACCATTTCACAGTGGCAGGCACAGAGTGAGGGGATTGACAGTGTATCGTACTTCACTGAGGAAGAGGATAAGAGTGCGGGCTAAGTGTTTAGCTGTGGTAATTCCGTCACCGGGGGGGGGGGGGGGGGGGGGGTAGTCGTACGTTTGGCCTCTGGGCCCTGCAGGTGTGTCAGCCCCCTCTCCTCCACTCCTCTCCTCTCTTCTCCTCCTCCTCTCCTCCTCTCCTCATCATGCCGACACATTACAGTCATTAGGAGAGTCTCTGCCTCGCTTACAGCACAGCAGCAAGACACGCACACACACACACACACGCACACGCACATGCAGGATATGTGCCAATCTAGCATTAATTTAATCACTACATTAAAATAGGGCACTATTTTTATATACTGTGATGTGTGTTATATACAGACCCTGGGAAAAGCAATAAATCCAGATACCCAGTTAAGTGCCAGCTTTGTAGAACAGCACTTTATATTTGTCTTTTATATATGAATATTGACTGACTGACTGACTGCCTGCCAGTATGCACTCCCATCTAAGAAAATGGTCTCTCCCACAATTAATGTGGTGCACCTGTGATGCTCGATAAAGACTGCCGCACTGTGCACAGGTGTGGAACATTAATTCTGGGGGTGTTCCTTGAAAAGACCCCCCCCCCACCCCCCCCCCCCCCACTCAGCAACCATGCCACCCCACTTCCACCCCACCCTTGGAAAAAAAGGCAAATATAAAAAGAAACCAACCCACCACTTCTGTTCATTCAGTGATCTGTGTGCAAAAGTATGTAAATGACTGCGCTGCATGCTAATCAATCCCGTCCTTCACACAGATTGAAGGGGAAGGCAAAAAGCTGGCTTGAGGAGTGTGCTGGAGACAGACGGACTGGAAAAGTGGGACAGGGATGCCAGGGAACTTCTCTGGTGCTGAGAGGTACGACCCCTTTCATCACACTGAAACATCTGCCGAGAGTAGTTGTGTGGTCAGACAGTGGACAGGACATCTGAGTCTAAAGCGACACAGACAAAGAGACTTGGGCTGGAAGTCTTTGATACAATGAGCAGAAAGAGACAGAGATACGGTGCGTTCTGAAAGTATTCAAACCCCTTGACTTTTTCCACATTTTGTTACATCCATATTATAAAATGGATTAAATTAGATGTTTTACCCTCATCAATCTACACACAAAACCCCATAATGACAAAGCAAAAACATATTTTTTGACATTTTTGCAAATTTATACAAAATGAAAAACAGAAATACCCTATTTAAATAAGTATTCAGACCCTTTTCTATGAGACTCGTAATTGAGTTCAGGTGCATCCTGTTTCCATTGATCATCGTTGAGATGTTTCTACTGACTGGAGTCCACCTCTGGTAAATTCAATTGATTGGACATGATTTGGAAAGGCACACACCTGTCTATATAAGGTCCCACAGTTGACAGTGCATGACAGAGCAAAAACCAAGCCATGAGGTCGAAGGAATTGTCCGTAGAGCACAAAGACAGGGTTGTGTCGAGGCATAGATCTGGGGAAGGATACCAAAGAATGGCTGCAGCATTGAAGGTCCCCAAGAACACAGTGTCCTCCATCATTCTTAAATGTAAGGAGTTTGGAACCACCAAGACTAGAGCTGGCTGCCCGGCCAAACTGAGCAATCAGGGGAGAAGGGCCTTGGTCAGGGAGGTAACCAAGAACCCGATGGCCACTCTGAAAGAGCTCCAGAGTTCCTCTGTTGAGATGGGAGAACCTTCCAGAAGGAAAACCATCTCTGCAGCACTCCACCAATCAGGCATCTGAATGTCCTTGAGTGGCCCAGCTAGAGCCCGGACTTGAACCCGTTCGAAGATCTCTGGAGATACCTGAAAATAACTATGCAGCGACGCTCCTCATCCAACCTGACAGAGCTTGAGAGGATCTACAGAGAAGAATGGGAGAAACTCCCCAAATACAGATGTGCCAAACTTGTAGCGTCATACCCAAGAAGACTGGAGACTGTAATCGTTGCTAAAGGTGCTTCAACAATGTACTGAATAAAGGGTCTGAATGATATTTTATAATAATTATGTAAATATTATATTTTCTTTCTATATATTTTCTTTCTATATACAGTATATAAAGAATGACCCCTTTTTTCTCCCCAATTCCATGGTATCTAATTGGTAGTTACAGTCTTGTCTCATTGCTGCAACTCCCGTACGGACTCGGGAGAGGCGAAGGTCGAAAGCCGTCTGTCCTCCGAAACACAAACTAACCAAGCCACACTGCTTCTTGACACAATGCCTGCTTAACCCTAAAGCTAGCCACACCAATGTGTTGGAGGAAACACCGTACGTACACCTGTTGACCGTGTCAGCGTGCACGCTTCTGGGCCACCACAGGAGTCGCTAGAGCGCGATGGGACAAGGACATCCCTGACGGCCAAACCCTCCCCTAACCTGGACGATGCTGGGCCAATTGTGCGCCGCCCCATGGGTCTTCCGGTCGCGGCCGGCTGCGACAGAGCCTGGACTCAAACCCAGAATCTCTAGTGGCACAGCTAGCCCTGCAATGCAGTGCCTTAGACCACTGTGCCACTCGGGAGGCATATTTTCAGTTTTTTTTAATGGAGTATTGTGTGTAGATAGATGAGAGAAAAAAAACTGTTTAATCAGTTTTAGAATAAGGTTGAAATGTAACAAAATGTGGAAAAAGTAAAGGGGTCTGAATACTATCCGAATGCACCGTACAGAATGGCAGAGGTTAGGGGATAAAAACGTATTGATTAATTAAGGGTGTAATATAGAGTAAGCTGAAGAGGGATAGGACTGATAAATGTACATTATGCTGATATTGCCGATAAGAATCTTCCTTGACTGACAAACAGGTACAGTATGTACAGTTGGAGTCAGAAGTTTACATACACCGGTTGGAGTCATTAAAACTTGTTTTTCAACCACTCCATACATTTCTTGTTAACAAACTATAGGTTTGGCAAGTCGGTTAGGTCATCTACTTTGTGCAGGATACAAGTAATTTTTCCAACAATTGTTTACAGACAGATTATTTCACTTATAATTCACTGTATCACAATTCCAGTGGGTCAGAAGTTTACATACACTAAGTTGACTGTGCCTTTAAACATCTTGGAAAATTCCATAAAATGATGTCATGGCTTTAGAAGCTTCTGATAGGCTAATTGAAATCATTTGAGTCAGTTGGAGGTGTACCTGTGGATGTATTTGAAGGCCTACCTTCAAACTCAGTGCCTCTTTGCTTGACATCATGGGAAAATCTAAAGAAATCATACAAGACCTAAAAAACCTCCCCAAGTCTCCACAAGACAGACCTTCACACATCTGGTTCATCCTTGGGAGCAATTTCCAAATGCCTGAAGGTACCACATTCATCTGTACAAACAGTAGTGCTCAAGTATAAACACCATGGGACCACGCAGCCGTCATACCGCTCAGAAAGGAGATGCGTTCTGTCTCCTAGAGCACCGCCACAACATGATGCTGCCACCCCCGTGCTTCACGGTTGGGATGGTGTTCTTCGGCTTGCAAGCCTCCCCCTTTTTCCTCCAAACATAACGATGGTCATTATGGCCAAACAGTTCTATTTTTGTTTCATCAGACCAGTGGGGCGGCAGGTTAGCCTAGTGGTTAGAGCGTTGGGCTAGTAACCGGAAGGTTGCAAGTTCAAATCCCCGAGCTGACAAGGTACAAATCTGTCGTTCTGCCCCTGAACAGGCAGTTAGGCCGTCATTGAAAATAAGAATTTGTTCTTAACTGACTTGCCTAGTTAAATAAAGGTCAAATTAACATTTTTAAAAAGAGGACAGATATTTCAGGCGTTTGGAAATTGCACCCAAGGATGAACCAGAGAGGTCTACAATTTTTTTCTGAGATCTTGGTTGATTTCCTTTGTGGTTGAAAAACGAGTTTTAATTGACGCCAACATAAGTGTATGTAAACTTCCAACTTCAACCGTATATGTATCTACCTCAGTTACCTCGTACCCCTGCACATCGACTCAGTACTGGTACCCCATGCGTATTAGCCAAGTTATTACTCATTGTGTATTTATTCCTTGTGTTTTTATTTGTAAATTTTTCTCTCTGCATTGTTGGGAAGGGCCCGTAAGCCCTTTCACTGTTAGTCAAGACCTCTTATTTACGAAGCGTGTAACAAACAAAATGTGATTCTGATTTGATCTGTGTTTCAAAGATCCACTGATTTTAATTTCGTTTGTGCGTTTTTTTTTTTTTTGGTATTGCGCGATGACCTGGATAGTGTTCACTGTTGTGTTTTCTTCAGTTGCTTGTGTCAATATGACAGTTCCATTTTTCATCATGGGCTGAATGACAAACACACACCCCCTTTCCCCCCCCCGACCGGTGCCATTGCAGTAAGTGTAGAGACTGAGTACAAGGATAAAAGCCTAAGCAAATCCCTGATAAGAAATATGACATGGACATCAGCATGCAAAATAAGATGAAACCTGCGAGCAGAGGCAGCCAGATTAATGATAAATTATGAGGACTAGCCTTGTTTATAGCAGTAATTTTTCCTTTCTGCACCTGCTCATATTCTTCTGGCCTGCAGCTCCACTCTTTTTTTTCCCTCATCTCTTTTTTTGGGTTCTTGCTTTTAAATGGGCTATATTCTACGGTAACTGTGCTAAAACCAGTGGGACTCCCCATGAAACAGCCCATGTATGATAAAGCTGATTTGAGGGTGTGTATAATTGGTATCTTCTAAACATATCTTGCTGTCAGTGAGAGCAGAGAGGCGAGGGGAGAGAGGGAGGGAGTGGGAACAGGCCTTCTGGATGCAACACTTGTAATAATACACCACCGAGCATCAATAAAATGCTTAATTTTAATACTAATTACGTATATCTCCACACAACAAGGAAATAATCACTTTGGCCTGGAGTACTGTATTAGATGCAAAGTGAGGCTAAAGGCTACAGTAGTCAATATCGAGTGCTAAAGTCCAAACCCCCACACCTCATTACATCAAGTGAGAATGTTAATTCTAGTGGGTTTATTAGTTAGAATCAGGGAAAAAAGAGGTGGTTTGCATTTTTATTGTTCATTACTAGGGGTTGGCTGTACCTGAAGTTTGAACAGCTCTTACCCATTCCAGAGAGGCAGCGAGAGGGGGGGGGAGATCTCTGAGTGGCTATTGTCTATTTCATAATTATATTTTTAT
The DNA here is from genome assembly GCF_057628025.1 of Oncorhynchus mykiss. Taxonomy (NCBI): domain Eukaryota; kingdom Metazoa; phylum Chordata; class Actinopteri; order Salmoniformes; family Salmonidae; genus Oncorhynchus; species Oncorhynchus mykiss. Next base: position 11,732,290 of record NC_143047.1, read on the forward strand.
TATGACTAAGCTTCAGGCCTCCTGCTCTGTACAAAGCAATTTCCAGTAAAAAGAGAGTGGTGGCCCAGCTACAAGGGGAAAGTGTTTACATACAAAATTATAAGAATATACTAACAGCGTTTGGTGTTAATAAGCTATAATCACTCACCTAATTTAATCTGGTTGCCATGGAAAACAAATGCCACTTGAGGCCGAAGAGGCGGTGGGAGGAAGAGAAAAGGTGGGCCCTGTTCAAAAAGAGACAGAATAAAAGAGGACAGACACACCCACCCACCCCCTCTTATGACACGAAGACACCTGCCTCTCTGTTCCCTGTGTGTACCCTACATGGTAGCGAGAGTGCGTGCGTGGGTTTACAGTCTACATGTGTGCTGCTGGGTCAGAGACAGCTGTCTGTGCAGTCAGCATTGCTGTGCTCCTCACAAGGCAGAAAATTGAGCGGGAATTGGCCTAATTGTACGGAATGATTGATGCCAGTGGAAACCACATTAAAAACACAAGATGCACTTCCTGTTTGGCACACACGCCATTCTCGGAATGATGCTAATCCCCAGAAGGCCACTGGGCTGTGCTTTTAACTAGTTCATGTGGGGTTGTACAGTAACAATACTGAGAACCAGAAGGAAGTGCTTCACTCATATCAATACAATGTGTCCAACCCTCCCTCCCTGTCTCTCGTTCGGTGCAGTGTGTGGTCTGCTGATCGGCAGGGCTTTGAGTATGAGGCTGGATGGGTGTCCATCTCTGTTGATCCTCAGTTGAGTGCAGTGAGTGTGGAGAGGTGTGTGTGTGGTTATGGTAATGATAACACTCACACACAGAGGGTGTAGGCCTAATACATGGAAATAAATGCACAGCACACATCATAGGTGCGGATATGATTCATTGGATGAATTGAGGATGTGTTTGGTTCATCTATAGAGCCTTACAGTAACCATCTCCTGAACTGGGCTGTTTCCAGAGGCAAGACACAAGGCTGTTTTTATGTCAGGCATTAAATTAAAGCTCCTCTATCAAAATAATTGAGCATTATGATGCATGTTCACTCATATCGAATTACTCTTTGAGGGTCGATTCAAACAACAGCTCCCTAACCCCCCCCCCCCCCCCCCCTCACCTAGTAACTGCATGCATCTATTTTTTTTGTACACTATTTGTTAATATTCAGTGGGAGATCAAATCAATCAAATCAAATCAAATGCTATTTGTCACATGTCACATAATAAGGTGGGCCCTGTTCAAAAAGAGAATAAAAGAGGACAGACACACCTACCCACCCCCTCTTATGACATGAAGACAGCTGCCTCTCTGTTCCCTGTGTGTACCCTACATGGTAGCGAGAGTGCGTGCGTGGGTATACAGTCTACATGTGTGCTGGGTCAGAGACACAAGGCAGAATGGCAGAATATTGAGCAGGAAGACCTTATTATGGAATGCTTACTTACAAGCCCTTAACTAACAATGGAGTTTAAATATGCAGGGGGTACGGGTACAGAGTCAATGTACGGGGACACAGGTTAGTCGAGGTAATATGTATATGGTAGGTAGAGTTATTAAAGTGACTGTGCATAGATAATAACAGAGAGTAGCAGCAGCGTAAAAGGGGGGGGGACAATGCAAATAGTCTGGGTAGCCATTTGATATGTTGTTTAGGAGTTTAGAAGCTGTTAAGAAGCCTTTTGGATCTAGACTTGACGCTCCGGTACAGCTTACCGTGCGGTAGCAGAGAGGACAGTCTATGACTAGGGTTGGATTCTTTGACAATTTTTAGGGCCTTCTTCTGACACCGCCTGGTATAGAGGTCCTGAATGGTGTCAGGAAGCTTGGCCCCAGTGATGTACTGGGCCATGCACACTACCCTCTGTAGTGCCTTGTGGTCGGAGGCCGAGCAGTTGCCATACTAGGCAGTGATGCAACCAGTCAGGATGCTCTCGATTGTGCAGCTGTATAACTTTTTGAGGATCTGAGGACCCATGCCAAATCTTTTGTGGGGGAATAGGCTTTGTCATGTTGTCTTCACGACTGTCTTGGTGTGTTTGGACCATGATAGTTTGTTGGTGATGTGGACACTCTCAACCTGCTCCACCACAGCCCCGTCGATGAGAATGACTGTAGTCCACAATCATCTATTTTGTCTTGATCACCTTGAGGGGGAGGTTGTTATCCTGGCACCACACGGCCAGGTCTCTGACCTCCTCCCTATAGGCTGTCTCATCATTGTCGGTTGTCAGGCTTACAACTGTTGTGTCGTCGGCAAACTTAATGATGGTGTTGGAGTCGTGCCAGACTGTGAAGTCGTGAGTGAACAGGGAATACATGAGGGGACTGAGCACGCAACCCTGAGGGTCCCCCGTGTTGAGGATCAGCGTGGCTGATGTGTTGTTACCTACCCTTACCACCTGGGGGCCGCCCGTCAGGTGGTAAGGATCCAGTTGCAGAGGGGTGTGCTTAATCCCAGGGTCCTTAGCTTAGTGATGAGCTTTGAGGGCACTATAGTGTTGAACACTGAGTTGTAGTAAGTGAATAGCATTTTTGCATAGTTCCTTTTGTCTAGGTGGGAAAAGGCAGTGTGGGATGCAATAGAGATTGCATCATCTGTGGATCTGTTGGGGTCGGTATGCAAATTGCTGGGATAATGGTGTTGAGGTGAGCTATGACCAGCCTTTCAAAGCACTTCATGGCAACAGACTTGAGTGCAATGGGTTGGTAGTCATTTAGGCAGGTTACCTAGTAGTGTTCTTGGGCACAGGAACTATGGTGGTCTGCTTGAAACATGTTGGTATTACAGACTCAGTCAGGGACAGGTTGAAAATGTCAGTGGAGACACTTGCCAGTTGGTCAGCTCATGCACTTAGTACATGTCCTGGTAATCCATCTGGCCCTGCGGCCTTGTGAATGTTTACCTGTTTAAAGGTCTTACTCACATTGGCTACGGAGAGTGTGATCACACAGTCATCTGGAACAGCTGATGCTCTCATGCATGCTTCAGTGTTGCTTGCCTCAAAGCGAGCATAGAAGTAATTTAGCTTGTCTTGTAGGCTCGTGTCACTGGGCAGCTCACGGCTGTGCATCCCTTTCTAGTCTGTAATAGTTTGCTAGCCCTGCCACATCCGGTGAGCGTCAGAGCCAGTGTAGTACGATTCAAGCTTTGCCTGTTTGACAGTTCGTCTGAGGGCATAGCAGGATTTCTTATAAGCTTCTGGGTTAGAGTCCCGCTCCTTGAAAGCGGCAGCTCTACCCTTTAGTTCAATGCAGATGTTGCCTGTAATCCATGGCTTCTGGTTGGGGTATGTACGTACAGTCACTATGGGGACGACGTCATTGGATGCACTTGTTGTTGAAGCCAGTGACTGATGTGGTGTACTCCTCAATGCCATCGGAAGAATCCCAGGACATATTCCAGTCTGTGCTAGCAAAACAGTCCTGTATCTAAGCATCTGCGTCGTCTGACCACTTCTTTATAGACCAAGTCACTGGTGCTTGCTGTTTAGTTTTTGATTGTAAGCAGGATTCAGGAATTTAGAATTATGGTCTTATTTTCAAAATGGAGGGCCTGGGAGAGCTCTGTACACGTCTGTGTTTTTTCCCCCTCTGGTTGCACATTTAACAAGCTGGTAGAAATGAGGTAAAACGGATTTAAGTTTCCCTACATTAAAGTCCCCGACCACTAGGAGCGCCGCCTTTGGATGAGCATTTTCCTGTTTGCTAATGGCCGTATACAGCTCATTGAGTGTGGTCTTAGGGCCAGCATCTGTTTGTGGTGCTAAATAGGGAGCTACGAAGAATATAGATTAAAATTATCTTGGTAAATAGTGTGGTCTATTGCTTATCATGAGATACCCTACCTCAGGCGAGCAAAACCTTGAGACTTCCTTACTTTTAGATTTCGTGCACCAGCTGTTGTACACAGACCGCCAATACTTGTCTTACCAAAGGTGGCTGCTCTATCTTGCCGAAACCCCGCCAGCTGTATGTTATTCACTTCGTTGTTCAGCCACGACTCGGTGAAACATAAGATATTACAGTATTTAGTGTCCCGTTGGTAGGACATTCAAATCAAATTAAATATAATTTAATTTTTCACATGCGCCGAATACAACAGGTGTAGTAGAACTTACAGTGAAATACTTACTTACAAGCCCGTAACCAACAATGCAGTTTTAAGAAAATACCTAATAATAGTTTAGTGATCATAGTTTGTCTATTTTGTTGTCCCATGATTGTACGTTGGCTTATAAAATTGATGGTAGAGGCAGATTACCCACTCGCCATCAGATCCTTACAAGGCACTCCGACCTACATCCCTGATATCTCCGTCTCTTTCTCATGTGAATCACTGGGATTTGGGCCATGTCGGGTGTCTGAAGTAAATCCTTTGCGTCCCGAAACTTTAAATAATTTTTCTTTGTTCAGTACGAGTTGAGTAATCACTATCTTGATATGTAGAAGCTCTTTTCGTTCATAAGAGACCGTGGCAGAAACATTATGTGCAAAATAAGTTACAAATAATGAGAAAAAACACACACAATAGCCACATTTGGTTAGGAGACATAAAATGGCAGCCATCTCCTCTGGCGCCCTTATAGAAGACACCATAATGCTGAGAAATAGTAATTTATTCAGGACTGGGCAGGACTGAGTCCCAAGAGCCACCTCTTTAAGGTCATATGATTTTGGTCAAATGTATATTGGTCTGGTCTTAGCATCCTAATGGAATGACATGACCAAAGTTTTTGTCTGATACTGTACAGTGGCTTGTGAAAGTATCCCCCCCCCCCCCCTTGGCATTTTTCATATTTTGTTGCCTTACAACCTGGAATTAAAATAGTTTTTTTGTGGGGTTTGTATCATTTGATTTACACAACATACCTATCACTTTGAAGATGCAAAATATGTTTTATTGTGAAACAAACAAGAAGTAAGACAAAAAAACATAAAACTTGAGTGTGCATAACTATTCATCCCCCCAAAGTCAATAGTTTGTAGAGCCACCTTTTGCAGCAATTACAACTGCAAATCTCTTGGGGTATGTCTCTATAAGCTTGGCACATCTAGTCACTGGAATTGTTGCCCATTCTTCAAGGCAAAACTGCTCCAGCTCCTTCAAGTTGGTTGGGTTCCGCTGGTGTACAGCAATCTTTAAGTCATACCATTAGATTCTCAATTGGATTGAGGTCTGGGCTTTGACTAGGTCTTAAACTACTTGAATGTTGCTTTAGCAGTATGCTTAAGGTCATTGTCCTGCTGGAAGGTGAACCTCCGTCCCAATCTCAAATCTCAAATCTCTGGAAGACTGAAACAGGTTTCCCTCAATAATATCCCTCTATTTAGCGCCATCCGTCATTCCTTCAATTCTGACCAGTTTCCCAGTCCCTGCCGATGAAAAACATGGTGTTCTCTGGGTGATGAGAGGTGTTGGGTTTGCGCCAGACATAGTGTTTTCCTTGATTGCCAAAAAGCCAAATTTTTGTCTCATCTGACCAGAGTACCTTCTTCCATATGTTTGTGGAGTCTCCCACATGCCTTTTGGCAAACATCAAAAAAAATGATTGAAGCAATGGCTCTTTCTGACCACTCTTCCATAAAGCCCAGCTCTGTGGAGTGCACGGCTTAAAGTGGTCCTATGGACAGATACTCCAATCTCCACAGTGGAGCTTTGCAGCTCCTTCAGGGTTATCTTTGGTCAATGTTGCTTGCCTCTCTGATTAATGCCCTCCTTACCGGGTCCTTAAGTTTTGGTGGGCGGCCCTCTCTTGGCAGGTTTGCTGTGGTGCCATATTCTTTCCATTTTAATAATGGATTTAACGGTGCTCCATGGGATGTTAAAAGTTTTGGATATTTTTTATAACCCAACCCTGATCTGTACTTCTCCTCAACTTTGTCCCTGACCTGTTTGTAGAGCTCTTTGGTCTTCATGGTGCCACTTGTTTGGTGGTGCCCCTTGCTTAGTTGTGTTGCAGCCTCTGGGGCCTTTCAGAACAGGTGTGTATATATACTGAGATCATGTGACAGATCATGTGACACTTAGATTGCTCACAGGTGGACTTTATTTAACTAATTGTGTGACTTCTGAAGGTAATTGGTTGCACCAGACCTTATTTAGGGGCTTCATAGTAAAAGGGGTGAATACATATGCACACACCAACTTTTCATTTTTTATCTTTTTGAATTTTGTGAAACAAGTCTTTTTTTTTTATTTCACTTTGTGTATGTTTTGTGTTTTTTTTTTCTCCATTACATGAAATTACTTTGTGTATGTCCATTACATAATCTAAAATAAAAATACATTTAAATTACATGTTGTAATGCAACAAAATAGAAAAAAATCCAAGGTGGATGAATACTTTTGCAAGGCACTGTGTGTTTTTTAAAATATAAAATATATTTAAATATGTTTAACACTTTTTTGGTTACTACCTGGTTCCATATGTGTTTGGATGTCTTCACTATTATTCAACAATGTAGAAAATAGTAAAAATAAAGAAAAACCCTTGAATGAGTAGGTGTGTCCAAACTTTTGACTGGTACTGTATATATACTGTATATCAACTTCGGTTTCAGCTCGTCCATCAAACCATTTTGTTCTCATACTGAACAATGTAAACACTCTAATACTATCTCTTCAGCGTTATACTAATCTAATGAAAGGTTCAGATTTACAGTGGGGCAAAAAAGTAAAATTATGGTGGAAAATAAGTATTTGGTCAATAACAAAAGTTTATCTCAATACTTTGTTATATACCCTTTGTTGGCAATGACAGAGGTCAAACATTTTCTGTAAGTCTTCACAAGGTTTTCACACACTGTTGCTGGTATTTTGGCACATTCCTCCATGCAGATCTCATCTAGAGCAGTGATGTTTTGGGGCTGTTGCTGGGCAACACGGACTTTCAACTCCCTCCAAAGATTTTCTATGGGGTTGAGATCTGGAGATTGGCTAGGCCACTCCAGGACCTTGAAATGCTTCTTACGAAGCCACTCCTTCGTTGCCCGGGCGGTGTGTTTGGGATCATTGTCAAGCTGAAAGACCCAGCCACGTTTCATCTTCAATGCCCTTGCTGATGGAAGGAGGTTTTCACTCAAAATCTCACGATACATGGCCCCATTCATTCTTTCCTTTACACGGATCAGTCGTCCTGGTCCCTTTGCAGAAAAACAGCCCCAAAGCATGATGTTTCCACCCCCATGCTTCACAGTAGGTATGGTGTTCTTTGGATGCAACTCAGCATTCTTTGTCATCCAAACACGACGAGTTGAGTTTTAACCAAAAGGTTGTATTTTGGTTTCATCTGACCATATGACATTCTACCAATCTTCTTCTGGATCATCCAAATGCTCTCTAGCAAACTTCAGACGGGCCTGGACATGTACTGGCTTAAGCAGGGGGACACGTCTGGCACTGCAGGATTTGAGTCCCTGGCGGCGTAGTGTGTTACTGATGGTAGGCTTTGTTACTTTGGTCCCAGCTCTCTGCAGGTCATTCACTAGGTCCCCCCGTGTGGTTCTGGGATTTTTGCTCACCGTTCTTGTGATCATTTTGACCCCACGGGGTGAGATCTTGCGTGGAGCCCCAGATCGAGGGAGATTATCAATGGTCTTGTATGTCTTCCATTTCCTAATAATTGCTCCCACAGTTGATTTCTTCAAACCAAGCTGCTTACCTATTGCAGATTCAGTCTTCACATCCTGGTGCAGGTCTACAATTTTGTTTCTGGTGTCCTTTGACAGCTCTTTGGTCTTGGCCAAAGTGGAGTTTGGAGTGTGACTGTTTGAGGTTGTGGACAGGTGTCATTTATACTGATAACAAGTTCAAACAGGTGCCATTAATACAGGTAACGAGTGGAGGACCGAGGAGCCTCTTAAAGAAGAAGTTACAGGTCTGTGAGAGCCAGAAATCTTGCTTGTTTGTAGGTGACCAAATACTTATTTTCCACCATAATTTGCAAATAAATTCATTAAAAATCCTACAATGTGAATTTCTGGATTTTTTTTTACTCATTTGACTGTCATATTTGAAGTGTACCTATGATGAAAATTGCAGGCCTCTCTCATCTTTTTAAGTGGGAGAACTTGCACAATTGGTGGCTGACTAAATACTTTTTTGCCCCACTGTACCTCAGTTTACTGTATTTGGAGAAATGTTTTTTTTTTTGTGGGGGGGGGGGGGGGGGGATGAATGGAAAATAAACTGGTCCACCATCCTCCTCCACTCAGATGCATATCAATATATACCCTAATATCTGCATGTAGCCCGCTGGATGCAATATACTCTGGACATTTTCATTATTATTATTTTCAGGAGTCATCGGGGTCTTATATAAGGAAATGTAAGTGACAGGCGTTTAAAATGGATTTTAAATCATGTGGGATAGCAGAGGCCCTTTCAGAAATATTTGTGTCAAACTGGTTTTCACCTTTTGCCAATCAATATGCACACGTATTCATAAACTGACGAATGTCCATCAAAAGACTGCGCTGCCTTTTAATATACACTGCCGTTCCAAAGTTTGGGGTCACTTAGAAATGTCATTGTTTTTGAAAACAAAAGTAAATTTATTTGCCCATTAAACAACATCAAATTGTTCAGAAATACAGTATAGACTTTGTTAATGTTGTAGATGACTATTGTAGCTGGAAATGCCAGTTTTTTTTATGGAATATCTACATTGGTGTACAGAAGCCCATTATCAGCAACCGTGACTCCTGTGCTCTTGTGTTACAGTGCCTTGCGAAAGTATTCGGCCCCCTTGAACTTTGCGACCTTTTGCCACATTTCAGGCTTCAAACATAAAGATATAAAACTGTATTTTTTTGTGAAGAATCAACAACAAGTGGGACACAATCATGAAGTGGAACGACATTTATTGGATATTTCAAACTTTTTTAACAAATCAAAAACTGAAAAATTGGGCGTGTGAAATTATTCAGCCCCCTTAAGTTAATACTTTGTAGCGCCACCTTTTGCTGCGATTACAGCTGTAAGTCGCTTGGGGTATGTCTCTATCAGTTTTGCACATCGAGAGACTGAAATGTTTTCCCATTCCTCCTTGCAAAACAGCTCGAGCTCAGTGAGATTGGATGGAGAGCATTTGTGAACAGCAGTTTTCAGTTCTTTCCACAGATTCTCGATTGGATTCAGGTCTGGACTTTGACTTGGCCATTCTAACACCTGGATATGTTTATTTTTGAACCATTCCATTGCAGATTTTGCTTTATGTTTTGGATCATTGTCTTGTTGGAAGACAAATCTCCGTCCCAGTCTCAGGTCTTTTGCAGACTACATCAGGTTTTCTTCCAGAATGGTCCTGTATTTGGCTCCATCCATCTTCCCATCAATTTTAACCATCTTCCCTGTCCCTGCTGAAGAAAAGCAGGCCCAAACCATGATGCTGCCACCACCATGTTTGACAGTGGGGATGGTGTGTTCAGGGTGATGGGCTGTGTTGCTTTTACGCCAAACATAACGTTTTGCATTGTTGCCAAAAAGTTCAATTTTGGTTTCATCTGACCAGAGCACCTTCTTCCACATGTTTGGTGTGTCTCCCAGGTGGCTTGTGGCAAACTTTAAACGACACTTTTTATGGATATCTTTAAGAAATGGCTTTCTTCTTGCCACTCTTCCATAAAGGCCAGATTTGTGCAATATACGACTGATTGTTGTCCTATGAACAGAGTCTCCCACCTCAGCTGTAGATCTCTGCAGTTCATCCAGAGTGATCATGGGCCTCTTGGCTGCATCTCTGATCAGTCTTCTCCTTGTATGAGCTGAAGGTTTAGAGGGACGGCCAGGTCTTGGTAGATTTGCAGTGGTCTGATACTCCTTCCATTTCAATATTATCGCTTGCACAGTGCTCCTTGGGATGTTTAAAGCTTGGGAAATCTTTTTGTATCCAAATCCGGCTTTAAACTTCTTCACAACAGTATCTCGGACCTGCCTGGTGTGTTCCTTGTTCTTCATGATGCTCTCTGCGCTTTTAACGGACCTCTGAGACTATCACAGTGCAGGTGCATTTATACGGAGACTTGATTACACACAGGTGGATTGTATTTATCATCATTAGTCATTTAGGTCAACATTGGATCATTCAGAGATCCTCACTGAACTTCTGGAGAGAGTTTGCTGCACTGAAAGTAAAGGGGCTGAATAATTTTGCACGCCCAATTTTTCAGTTTTTGATTTGTTAAAAAAGTTTGAAATATCCAATAAATGTCGTTCCACTTCATGATTGTGTCCCACTTGTTGTTGATTCTTCACAAAAAAATACAGTTTTATATCTTTATGTTTGAAGCCTGAAATGTGGCAAAAGGTCGCAAAGTTCAAGGGGGCCGAATACTTTCGCAAGGCACTGTAGCTAATCCAATTTTATAATTTTAAAAGGCTAATTGATCATTAGAAAGCCCTTTTGCAATTATGTTAGCACAGCTGAAAACTGTTGTACTGATTAAAGAAGCAATAAAACTGGCCTTCTTTAGACTAGTTGAGTATCTGGAGCATCAGCATTTGTGAGTTCGATTACAGGCTCAAAATGGCCAGAAACAAAGTGCGTTCTTCTAAAACTCGTCAGCCCATTCTTGTTCTGAGAAATGAAGGCTATTCCATGTGAGAAATTGTCAAGAAACTGAAGATCTCGTACAACGCTGTGTACTACTCTCTTCATAGAACAGCACAAACTGTCTCTAACCAGAATAGAAATAGGAGGGGGAGGCCCCAGTGCACAACTGAGCAAGAGGACAAATGCATTAGAGTGTCTAGTTGAGAAACAGATGCCTCACAAGTTCTCAACTGGCAGCTTCATTAAATAGTACTCGCAAAACACCAGTCTCAACGTCAACAGTGTGGAGGCGACTCCGGGATGTTGGCCTTCTAGGCAGAGTTCTTCTGTCCGGAGTCTGTGTACTTTTGCCCATCTTAATATTTTATTTTTATTGGCCAGTCTGAGATATTGCTTTTTCTTTGCAACTCTGACTAGAAGGCCGTCAGTTTTCAGCTGTGCTGACAGAATTGCAAAAGGGTTTTCTAATGATCAATTAGCCTTTTAAAATGATGAACTTGGATTAGCTAACACAACGTGCCATTGGAACACAGGAGTGATGGTTGCTGATAATGGGACTCTGTATGCCTATGTAGATATTCCATAAAAAAATCTGGCATTTCCAGCTACAATAGTCATCTACAACATTAACAATGTCTACACTGTATTTCTGAACAATTTGATGTTATTTCAATGGACAAAAAAATGTGCTTTTATTACAAAAACAAGGACATTTCTAAGCGACCCCAAAATTTGAACTGTAGTGTACATGCTTGCATTTTAACTGGCTACTTTGGCACCAATGCTGCAGACAACAATATGACTCCATGTAATATTCACTAGAAAAATGATGATACTCGCTCTTTGGTTAGCATGCTCAGACTCAACTCACACACGCACGCAGACATGCACACACACACACACACACACACACACACACACACACACACACACACACACACACACACACACACACACACACACACACACACACACACACGCGCATAGGCACACACACACACACACGCGCATAGGCACACACACACACACACACACGCGCATAGGCACACAGTTTGTTGTTAAGTGGTGGCCTAAGTCAGCGTAATCACAGTCACTTTGTTACACGGTTGGTAAATGATTTAAAACTAGATTTCATGCATGCTTTCATACTAATTCACTCTCTTTTTTTCATGTTGGTTGGAGAAACTCTGAAAATAATCAAGATTTACTCCATTCTCCAATTAAGCTTCTAAACAGGACTAAGAAAAGGGGCTCTATTCATTTTCTTTTGATTAAAATGATCGCAACACGCATGGAGCTTTGGGGTTTACATATTAAATAATGCATCATTTCATAATTATATAGAATATATAGATTTTTTTTAAATAGGATACTGGGCAAAATGGTGACTTTAATTAGATTGGTGTGTAAGATATCTCCAGGGTATGATAAAACAATGTTAAATATCTCACCATGGATGTAAAATATGTTCAAGCAGATAATGAAACACAAATAAGGCCTCATTTTGTCATGGCTCCTATTTGTTGAAACATCCCCCTATGCATTTCTGAAATGTGATAATTATATTGAAAAAACATGTGTGATCAGGGGAGAACATATTTAGGTGCTGAATATGATACACCCTGTGTGTCGTGTCCCCCCCCCCCCCCCCCACGCACACACCTATTTAGGAGTGTACATTATCATATTATTACTATAACAGTACATTACTGAGGAGTCGCACAGGAACAAACATATCACGTCTCACATTTCTTAAAGGCATTCTGTTTATCGACATACAGAAACACACCTGTACTTCCCACATGCACACAATACACCACAATGAATGAGCAGATGTGGGTTTTTTGTCCAGAAAGGTCACTGGGACCATAATATCAAGGCAAAGATGAGCTAAGAGTGAAGATTACTCACTGATGTTAAAGAGCACTTGTCTGAAAATAATGCATTTACAACCAGAGCAATAATAGAGGAATTAAATATGCTCTCAACACATGACTTTGCCAAGCAAACAATGCCTGCAGTCTTGTTGAAAATTACAGCGGCTAATTTGAAATGAAACACAAACAGTGGCGTGTTTGTTTCAAACCTCCATTATGATTCTCTGCATAGATCCCTCCTTTGCTATATATAAAGTATGTAAATGCTAGCTGCGGAAGTCAAATACATCAATGAAAGTTGACAGCTGAATTATAACCGGAGCTGAATGCATCAGTCTTTTGTTTTAACTCAAAGAATGGAGCATTTTTAAAACTCACAATGGCTTTAATCAAATTCTCAAGGTTGTTCAGTTTGGCATTGTATTAGTTTAATAGTTTCTGGTTCGCCGTTGACGTTAATGACACATTCCTATGTAAATATAATGTGCCTCTGAGAAGCCATCAAAACATTTTAAGGTCCAATGAATACGCTTGCATTTTTCCTTTTTCTTCACACGGAAATCTTTTTTTATTTAGCAATCTGCGCCACGCTTACAGAAATAATAAAAATGGTGGATTGATTAATGGTGAGTTTAAGGTAGTGATGCAAAGCATTCATACAAATAACTTGGGTGTAAGAGAGGCAGGATGAGAGGAGAGAGAAAGGTTGCCCTCCACCTCCTCTCCAAGCTCCTCATCGACTTGGAATGACTCCCCATCCCATCCCATCCCACCCCCACCTTCCCTCCTCTATATACCATGTATGGTTTAGGGGCCTTTGGCAAAGATTCATCACCCACTATTGAGAGATAATAAACCGCACATTTTCTCAGTTTTCAAAGACTGATGAAACCATTTAGAGTAATATACCAGAATACATTAAAGTCTCTATCATTTTTGGTGCGCTTCCTAATATGTCGCTATCTAAAAAGAAAAATGTATGTGTGGAGATCTCAGTTCATATCTTGAACATTGATGATAGGCCTTCTTTTGTAAATATGAATTGCTTATTTAACTCTTTTTGGGGATTTTTGGGGATAACGGTTATTGTCAGTTCTGCTCATGTGATCATATCATCAAATCAAATCAAATTTATTTATATAGCCCTTCGTACATCAGCTGATATCTCAAAGTGCTGTACAGAAACCCTGCCTAAAACCCCAAAACAGCAAGCAATGCAGGTGTAGAAGCACCTGATACCCCTTACCCGTCTTACAGCCCCTTCCCCCCCTCCTGCCCCTAGTATACTACTGTCTTTACTCTGTATGCCCCCAAGTGAAAAAGAGAGGCACTATTGACTCCAAGGCCAGAATACCTGCCCCCTCTTTTTGTTTGCCATCACTGAATGTCATCTAACCTGGATTTATAGGGGAAGACCAGTTACGATAGACAAGACCAGATAGATACAGACCCTGCTAGAATGCTGACATTCTCCAAACGAGTTATCAAAGTCTGAGCTGAATCATAGTGACAACTAGAACACTCAAAGGCCCCCCCCCCCCCCCCCCGACCTCTGATCTTTAGCATGTCCCTAGACGTGTAGCACGGGGCATGGGGGGATTACAGACAAATTTTGCACCTACTTATATGTCCCAAATCTATGGAATACCCTCGGCCTCTTAGTTACAGTAATAACAGGGCAACAGGGTAGAATACGTTTTTTTTTTTCTGACTCGCTTAGAGTGAGTGAGACAATCAGATTGAAAGAGACAAATATCTAAGGAAATAAAACGAGGCAGTTATTTATGCATCTTTCATCAAATGTTTCTCAAGACAAGTATTCGAGTCATTCAGCCTTTAAACATCACCTATGCAAATATCAATTATGATTTACGATGGAGAATGTGTGTTTCATTCTATCTCCTTTCTTTGTGTTGTTTTGGTTGCTTTGTGTGTGGCCTGAAAATAAAAAAAAACTTCCAAATCAATCAATGTTGACCCGATGTCTATTGTTCTGTCTATCTTTTAATGTGTCATTATTATTTATCTACAGAATGCGCTCCAGCTCAAGCTGAATCTACAGTAAAGAAGAGGTACGTGTCAAACAAATACTGCACAAAGAAATGTTTTATTCATGTGGATCTTATAATTGGTTTATTTGTGTTTTACCTTAAATTAGAATCTCAGTGGAAAAGGGGAGTGGCATAAGGGTAATGGCCTTAAATTAGAACGTCAGAGTATCTCTTTTCATTTATCATACTGTATTTATCCAAGAAGGCTGACAGAGGTGAAAACAATTGTTTTAGCCTCTTATTCCTCACAAAGTCGGCACAAGATGGCGCCGACAGAGATGGTCGCCTCGCTTCAGGTCCTTAGGACACTGTGCAGTAATTAGTTTTTTATGTATTACTTCTCACATTGTTAGCCCAGGAAATCTCAGGTGTTATTACATACAGCCGGGAAGAACTATTGGATATAAAAGCTATGAGAACTTACCAACATTACGACTAGGAATATGTCTACCCTGGACATGGGATCTTATCCCAGAGTGGTCAGAATCAGAAGTTGAGCACACCATCTACCGCTTCCGAGCATATTACATATTACTGCTGCATTTATTGTAGCCGGGGATTTTAACAAAGCTAACCTGAGAATGAGACTTCCTCAATTCTATCAGCATATCGAATGCGCGACACGGGCTGCTAGCATTCTGGATCATTGCTACTTCCGCGATGCATACAAAGCCCTCCCCAGCCCTGCCATCGGCAAATCTGACCATGACTCCATTTTGTTGCTCCCAGCCTATAGACAGAAACTAAAACAGGAAAAGCCCGTGCTCAGGTCCGTCCAACGCTGGTCTGACCAATCGGATTCCAGGCTTCAGGATTGCTTCGATCACGTGGACTGGGATATGTTCCGGATAGCCTCAGACAACAACATTGATGTATATACTGACTCGGTGAGTGAGTTTATTAGCAAGTGCATCGGATATGTCGTACCCACTATGCCTATTAAAACATTTCCTAACCAGAAACCGTGGATTAATAGCAGCATTCGCGCAAAACTGAAAGCACGAACCACCCCTTTTAATCATGGCAAGGCAACTGGAAACATCACCGAATACAAACAGTGCAACTATTCCCTCCGCAAGGCAATCAAACAAGCAAAGCGTCAGTATATAGACAAAGTAGAGTCACATTTCAATGGCTCAAACGCAAGACGTACGTGGCAGAGTCTACAGTCAATCACGGGATTACAAAAAGAAAACCAGCCCCTTCGCGGACATCAACGTCTTGCTCCCATACGTTAAACATCTTCTTTGATTGCTTTGAGGACAATACAGTGCCACTGACACGGCACACTACCAAAGCCTGTGGGCTCTCCTTCTCCGTGGCCAACGTGAGTAAAACATTTAACCGTGTTAACCCTCGCAGGGCTGCCGGCCCAGGTCGCTTTCCTAGCCGCGTCCTCAGAGTATGCGCTGACCAGCTAGCTGGTGTGTTTACGGACATATTCAATCAGTCCCAGTCTTTTGTCCCCACATGCTTCAAGATGGCAACCATTGTGCCTGTTCCCAAGAAATCTAAGGTAACTGAACTAAATAACTATCACCCCGTTGCACTCACTTCTGTCATCATGAAGTGCTTTGAGAGACGAGGCAAGGAGCATATCACCTCCACTCTACCTGATACCCTAGACCCACTCCAATAGGTCCAGTGACGATGCAATCGCCATCACACTGCACACTGCCCTATCCCATCTGGACAAGAGGAATACCTTGCTATTCTTACTATGTAAGAAAGCTCTTCATTGACTACAACTCAGCATTGAATACCATTGTACCCTCCAAACTCGTCATTAAGCTCCCGCCCTGTACAACTGGGTCCTGGACTTTCTGACTGGCCTCACCCAGGTGGTGAAGAAGGAATCAACATCTCCCCCCCGCTGATCCTCAACAATTAAAAACAGCTTCTATCTCAAGGCCATCAGACTGTTAAACAGCCATCATTAACATGTAGTGGCTGCTGTCAACATACAGACTCAAATCTCTGGTCACTTTAATAAATGGACTTAATAAAGGTATCATTAGTCGCCTTAAATAACACCACTTTAATAAAGTTTACACATCCTACATTACTCATCTCATACGTATATACTGTTCTATACCATATTTAGCATCTTGCCTATGCCGCACGGCCATCGCTCATCCATATATTTATATGTACATATTCTTATTCATCCCTTACATTTGTGTGTATTAGGTAGTTGTTGTGAATTTGTTAGATTACTTGTTAGATATTACTGCATTGTCGGAACTAGAAGCACAAGCATTTCGCTTCACTCGCATTAACATCTGCTAACCATGTGTATGTGACCAATACAATTTGATTTGATTTGAAGTAGGCCCAAAACAAGTACTTAGACACCATTGAATGGCGTTCCAAATTAATTATCCTGTCCGGGTAACTAAAAACACCAGTCTTGCCCGTCCTGCCAAACAACAGAAATAAAGAACACCAAGTAGGTTATATCTGATTCCCTCCACTCGTCAGACACACATATATTTGCTTGCATTGTCTTCTCTGTGCTCTGGGGTGTTACATTTGCTTGGTTGGGAAAAACAATCTGATTTGAAAACGACAATATGACTAATTCACCCCCCCCTTACTCCACAATTTACAATGCAAAGTATAAAAATAAACAGTGAGGACTCAATTTACCGTGGTTTTCACGCGGAACCCCTAATCCCCTCCCCTCCTCGTCTTCTGCTCGGAGACCTGGATTTTCCACTGGGAGGCTGTGGCCCCTTCTTGGGAGAGATAGGTGGGCAGAGTGGAGGGCCATTTCACACAGCACACAGCACCCCCAGGCCCCAAGCAGCCCTGCTCTGATACAGCGCACTAATCACACAAACAAGCAGGAAACTCTGGTGCACGCTGCTGTGGCGAAAACAAGCAACTTAAAGACAAACAAAAGAGAGTTGGTTAGACACGGATATCCATGCAGAAACAGGACTTAGAGAACAAAGGGTGACATGAATAGGTGAGAAACAAACTGGGACGTGGTTGCTACTGTGCCTCAAAGCCATTCTGAGGCTTAAACCCTCTCATCACCATCACTCTCTCCACAAAGGTTTCAGTTCTTATTGAATGACCAATGAAATGGAGACACATAGTCACTATACCATATCGTTTTCCCTCTAACTACCTCTGTAGGCCTACCTTTCTCCATTTTCAAGAGCACAACAGTGTTACAATGGAAGACAACTGACAGCTGTTTACCTTGATGCTCAGCAGTGTTTTTGTTTTCCAAGTTAACCACGCAAAGTGGCGTCCTGAATCCCGGCTGATGTGAGTGAGCACACCAGACCTGTCTGATTCCTGGAACCCCTACCAGCTCCAAAACAAGCCTCCCTCCCTCCCCAGGAGCCTGCCGTCCACCCAGTGGGAGACTATCTACCTGCTGAACAGCCCCACGCTTCAGGGGGGCCGCGGTATGATGAGCACCCCCCCCCCATCTCCACCCCCCACTTCACACCAAGCTAGGCTGACAGACTTTTGGAAGGGAGGAGATGACGGGGGGAGAGCGATCGTTAGTAAACAGAGAGAGAGGGATTGAGACAAGGGGATGATGGAGTGAGATGGATAAAGAGAGAATATACATTTAGAATGTGTTGCTGAACAATGATACTTTGTTATACAGAGCTCTGTTAGAGGGGTACAGCCTTGGAGGTGAAGATATACCTTGGTCACTTTTTATGTGATGTTGTGAACACAAAGCAAAGTTGCTGCAATACCCCAGTTTAAGCACTAACTCAACAACAAAAAAAATGGTGCGTTTGCAGCCTGATTATAGTCCCCTATCTTCTTCAAAGTAGGGGGGATTTTCAAATTGACATTTCAAGAACAAACACAAAGCTCAATTGGGTGGCATACTTGTTCATTGTTCTTTTTAAGTTAAAACTTCTGTTCGTGTGGAAGTTAAGTCTTCCCGGGTAGCTTTTGTGCATGCATGTGTGTGTGCTGCCTGTGTGTGTCTACAAAGCCCCATTCAGATAGCCCTCAGTCCAACTTTTCTGGTGGCCCATGGCCACAACCAGAGCTCTAATAGTGCATGGGAGTCATACATGCAGCAGTGTGGCGCCCCCTTATCTGACGAGCCAGCACGGTAAGCTCGGATTAGCATCTATATCTGGGAAAGTGGACTTCTGCGTGGGACAATGGTGAGAGGAGGGCCCAGGAAGGATGGGAGATATGGGGATGGACAGAGATAGAGGGATGTCAGAAGGCCAATAGACTTGATAGAGAGATCGCTTTCATTCTGTCTTCAGTTGTTGTGTTTGCCTTCTCTCTCTTCTCTTCTCCTTTTCTTTGAGCCATTTTGTCTTTTGGCCGCGCTGACAAAGTGCATGACGGCAGTATGTTGCCTACATTTGAAGGGGACTTTTTGGTGGTCTGTCTTGTGTACGACACTTCAAACCGCTGAAACATCGCACTCATGGAGAGGGCTAAATGGCCCTGTTTTTGAAGTCTTTCTTTGAAATGAGCGAGGCAATCCCCTTGGCCCAGGGATCATATTCTATTTACATTCCCCTTGCCAACGGCAGAGGCGACGCTGGCCAAATTCACAAAAGAAGATCCACATTGGAAAATCCGGCTAATCCCTGATTGAAAGTTCATGTGTTGGCTTCGATGTATAAGCTCTGGCAGATTTTCCCAGGAAAGAGGAATAAAAAACCCAATAAACGGGGATCTTTTGGTGAAAAGGAAGCCACTCTTCCAGGCATACATAGTCAATGTCAGTGGTCAATGCCCATTGTCCATTTTTTTAAAGAGAAACTTTTCAAATGCAGGAGATGTGTGTCTTACCCCTAGTAGAAGAGAGGTAATGTCTTCCACGCGGTATTGGAGGGAAACACAGTAGTCCAGCTCAAAGAGGCCACCAGGAGGTCAATGACAGTCCAGGACTGCTTGTCCACCTCCTCTTTTGTTATCTTTCTTTCTCTTTCTGTTCCTCTCTTTCTTTCTTTTTTCTTTCATTCTCTCTGCGTCTCTCTCTCGTGGTCTCTCTCTCTTTCCCTCTCTTCCAGAGGTGGTAGCTATGACTAGAGTGTGCGCAGATGGCTGGCCAGCTTGCCTTTAGGGGAAGGCTCCACAGTTTAAACTTCTCGATTTTTCTTTTCTGTTCTTAGGCAAAACTTTGGCCCTGCAACTTTTGATTCCGCCTGGCGCGGCTTTATCTCGGCGTACATGTGAGGGATAGCGGGGTCCTCCGAGGAGCTGTGGTTGGAAGCTAAAATGCCCGGGCTCTATGGCTTTGTGTCCTGCTGCATCAATGAGGCCATCAGTGAAACTCACACATACAGTAGCCGACTCTAGCAGCTCTCCGAACCGTGGGTCACTGGCGTGTTGTATGGACTTGAAGGAGGAGAGATTTGGGACTATAACTTCCCTCCCTTCCGTCTTCTTCTCTAAAGCACTGACTTACTGGTACAATGGGAGGGAGGTCTCCCATTCTGAGGGGTTGGATTTGATGGACACATTGATGCTCTAAGCTGCTTTAGATAAGTTGAAGCCAGGATCTAAGGCTCTGTCGGATTGTCAGAAACAGCAGCGTTTTGACAGTCCACATCATACAAATGTACTTGACAACTTGCAATGGACATCATTTCATTTCGTGATCGACATTTTGTTCCATGCTTATTATAGTGCTACATTGTGGCTAATTTAATTCAATAAAAAAAGCAGGGTTAACAGACATACAGTGGTATTGATGTCTTCTATGGTGTTTGACCCCGTGACTGTGCTATATTACCACTCCACATACCATGCTTTGGAACTGAGTCATCCTCAATCGTGCTGCTTAATGGCTCGTTGTACTTAAAGCTACTTACTAGACAAGTGCCACGGTCAACCATGGCCCTCCTGTGTAACAGATCAGTCAAGCAACTTGACCTGATACTGCTAGCTCTGCTTTTGGTGTCCTTTCAGACCATGGAGTTAGTGCTAACTCTCATCTGGAATGAAAGGTAGCCTCAGAGAAATGTAGGCATGTTCTCTGTGACTGCTCTCTGTACCTCCTGAGCTATGGAGGTAAGGACACTTGCCTGGACATATACTGTAGTATCAAATATTCCGTCACTTGGTATTCTTAATTTTAAATGTCAATACCTGTATGTGTGCTGTGCACTAGCAAGTCTGTAATTCAATCTAAAGCTACTGTAATCTCTCTGTAAAGAAGACATAAGTGGACATGGCTCTGTGTGCCTGGTTTTTGTGAAATTACCGGATGGTCATTATATTGTCTTGGATGATAGTGGTTTTAAGTATTTTATTATAGTTTTATTGTGGTGGTTGTCTTGTGGAGGACGACTATATGGGAATTACATTCACCTTCACCTCTGACACTCACGAGCAATTACTCATAAAATTCTAATTATATGGAGAGATTATAACGTTTTTAAATATGATTGGAATATTTAATACACTTAGGAAGTTGTATGTGCACAGGACATATTTTATAGCATCATAATTAAGCTTAGAACGGATTTATCATCAACGTGCTTCAAGCATAACCTAATTCTAATTTTCATAAAACAGCTGTGAATAGTCTATATTAAACACATATTATGGTTATTTCATGGGGCCTTTTTTGTCTGTTTCTCAGACATATCCAAGTAGAGATAGCAGACCCACCTCTGAGGAAGTCGAGCACCCTTTTCAAATGTCATAGTCGGAGTTGAAAATGATTTCAGACTTTGTCACCAAAATCAATTGAGAACGCATACAGAATCGGGAGCAAATTGGGCACCTGCGATAAGGCAAGACGTCCTTTCTCTCCCTAACGAAGAGCAGTGAAGCATGAGGTGTCCCAGGGTAAATAATAGACACATCTCTCCATTTCTTTCTCTTACTCTCTCTCTCTCTTTTTCCCTTCCTCTCTTTTGCACTCTCTTTCGACAGTCGGAGCTCCCGAGTGGCGCAGCGGTCTAAGGCACTGCATCTCAGCGCAAGAGGCGTCACTACAGTCCCTGGTACGAATCCAGGCTGTATCACATCGGGCCGTGATTGAGAGTCCCATAGGGAGATTCACAATTGGCCCAGCGACGTCCGGGTTTGGCCGAGGTAGGCCGTCACTGTAAATAAGAATTTGTTCTTAACTGACTTGCCTAGTTAAATAAAGGTTAAAGGCATTCTCTCTTCCTGTTCATCTTTCTCTCTAGGTGCCTCCCTCATCTCTCTCTCTCTCTGTACCTGTGTCTCTGTCTCTGTGCAATGTCCCAGCACTGAGAAACCTTAAAGGCAATCTTATTTGCCCGTTTGTGAAGCCTAAGAGGGAGTGCAAGTTTTCTGCGAGGGCACATGGAGGGTGCGGGAGTGATTACCCTTGCAGAATATAGAACAATGTGAGCATGCAGTCAGTCACTCCGTCTCTGTGGCTGGGCTCAGAGGTATTTTGCAGGTGCTGTAGAAAAGGACCCTTCTGCAGCAATGTGTCTTGTCTTGGATGGATCCTGACAAAGCCTCGTCTTTGGGTGCCAGATGGACCCATGCATTCCCCATACTCTTGCGCAGCTAAGACCTAGGCTTTTCTCCCCTTTTTTTTTCGACAAAGGAAAAGCGCTTTGGCTGAAAGAAAACCACAGCTGAATTTTATGGTGCCGCTTCTTTTGCCAAGCTGATTTTACAATTCAAAGGACGAAGTGCACGGAGATGCTGTTTCGGCTGCGTGGTCGATACGCTTTTGATGCAAGTTTGAATTGGCAGATATATCTGCCACACTAATATTTCTCTACTCAGTGGGAAATCTTGATGAAATCCAGAACCGCACAGAAATGCTAAAACACAGCTTAGAGTGTTGTAGGAGCAGATCTTCTCCAGTCTAATTCCTATAAGGCCTAAATAGGGTGACAGCGTTGTCAGCGCAAACGTGATCCTGCTGTATTCCGACTGATCACACGTCTGTGCAGTGTAATAAACAGACACACAAACACTCTCAGAGACACAAACGCACACAGGCGTTGCCATAAACGGACAGTCAAAACCAGCCATTTTCATAGCAGCCAACCCAAGGTCCTTATTGCTCTCCTCTCTGCCTTTACAATGTGTACAGACAGTATGCGTTGGAGGCAGACCGAAATAAACAGATCCGCCGATGGCTACTGCTCTACGAGCATGGTTAGTTCTCACTGTTTGGATTGCAACAAATCCCAATTCCCATAATCATGACCTTCGACATCATTATATGCAGAGCATTCGGAAAGTATTCAGACCCCTTGACTTTTTTTACATTACAGCTTTATTCTAAAATTGGAACAATCCCCAAAAAATCCTCATCAATCTACACACAATACCCAAAAGGACAAAGTGAAAACAGGTTTTTAGAAATGTTTGCAAATGTATTAAACAAAAAAAAACAGAAATACCTGATTTGCATAAGCTCAGGTGCATCCTGTTTCCATTGTTCATCGTTGAGATGTTTCTACAACTTGACTCGAGTCCACCTGTGGTAAATTCAATTGTTTGGGGATGATTAGGAAAGGCACACACCTGTCTATATAAGGTCCCACAGTTGATAGTGCATGTCAGATCAAAAACCAAGCCATGAGGTCGAAGGATTTGTCCGTAGAGCTCCTCAGACAGGATTGTGTTGAGGCACAGATGTGGGGAAGGGTACCAAAAAATGTCTGCAGCATTGAAGGTCCCCAAGAACACAGTGTCCTCCATCATTCTTAAATATAAGGAGTTTGGAACCACCAAGACTCTTCCTAGAGCAGCCTGCCTGGCCAAACTGAGCAATCGGGGGAGAAGGGCCTTGGTCAGGGAGGTGACCAAGAACCCGATGGTCACTCTGACAGAGATGAAAACCTGCTCCAGAGAGCTCAGGACCTCAGACTGGGGTGAAGGTTCCCTTTCCAACAGGACAACGACCCTAAACACACAGCCAAGACAACGCAGGAGTGGCTTCAGGACAAGTCTCAATGTCCTTGAGTGGCCCAGCCAGACCCCGGACTTGAACCCGATCGAACATCTCTGGAGAGACCTGACAATAGCTGTGCAGCGATGCTCCCCATCCAACCTGACAGCACTTCAGAGGATCTGCAGAGAAGAATGGGAGAAACTCCCCAAATACAGGTGTGCCAAGCTTGCAGCGTCATACCCAAGATGTCACGCCCTGACCATAGAGAGCCATTGTTTCTCTATGGTGAAGTAGGTCAGGGTGTGACTGGGGGTGGTCTAGTTTATTTATTTCTGTGTGGGGTTCTATTTTTGTTTTTCTACTTTGGTGATTTTGTATGATTCCCAATTAGAGGCAGCTGGTATCGTTGTCTCTAATTGGGGATCATATTTAGGTAGCTTTTTTCCACCTGTGTTTGTGGGATATTGTTCATGTGTAGTTGCATGTTAGCACTCCATTGTCGTCACATTTTGTTTATTCTTTATTGTTTTGTTGTGTGGTTCACTTACTTCTAATAAAATATGTGGAACCCAGATCACGCTGCACGTTGGTCCTAGTATGCCTCCAACGAACGTGACACGAGAAGACTCAAGGCTGTAATCATTGCCAAATGTACTTCAACAACGTACTGAGTAAAGGGTCTGAATACTTATGTAAATGTGTACTTTTGCTTTGTCATTATGGGCAATTGTGGGTAGATTGAGTGGGAAAAAAATCTATTTAATCAATTTTAGAATAAGGCTGTAACGTAACAAAATGTGGAAAAAGTCAACGGGTCTGAATGCTTTCCCGAAAGCACTGTATGTTATGTGCTTGGAGGTTCCCTTCTCCCCAAACCATTGTTTAAAAACATTTCAACACATGACAACCCTAAAGCCCTCTGAGGGCCTGATGATATTGTTTTGTATGAGGTTGGTACATTTTAAGGTAGGCCCCATGTCCTCTCAAACAATGGTGAAGTCATACCTGCCAGATTCAACCACTTCAACCGCAGTCCCCTATCTCACTCCTGTATCTCCCACTCCCATTCCCTAACCCCTGGCCACTCCTAGTTTAGTTATGGATTTGATCAGCACAATGATACATATTCTGTGTTTTAGAGAGCAAGAAGGAATATAGACGTGTGTAAATGTTTCAGCTAAAACAGCTTCCACATCCATCAAGGCAAACCCACTTTAGTGAGATCCACAGCGACATGTTATCAGACAGGCGTGGTCACTCAGGCCCAAAGTCACAGCGTCGTATCAGCAGGGATGTGAAGCACAGCCAAGGAGAGAGGGCCAGGCCGTCGCTGGGTTAATCTCTCTGTTTTTGTATCTCAAACACCTTCCACTAAGCAGAGTCCCACGGTAGGCTACATTCTTTCAGTTAAAGAAAGAAAATGTTAAGTATTATTCTGAATACATAATTTGAGCTGAGTAACTCAGGCATAAAAGGCAGCTTAAATCACACTACCCATACAAACTCCCTCATTAATATTACAGGGACCCTTCTTTGAGTTCATTTTGTTTCTCAATTTTGAGTGAGGACAAACGTTGCAAGAGTAAGGAATTATAAGGTGTGCAAATCACATTTTAGGGTTCAGTGTACAAAGTAGCAGCTAAACTGCATTAACTTTTGTCCCGACATGACTTCTTCGACATTCAATGTTAAGCTAATCTCTAGTTTCCCTATGTGACTTCCTCCTGTTTCTAACCAACTGAAATACATATGGTCCGAATGCTCCGTATAAGTGGCACGATGTTGTTTCATAATGTTTCGATTTTTAGTATTGTCTTGTTCTGTGTGAAACAAAAACACATTCACATGGCTTTAATATATGTTTTGTGATTAGCACTGTGTTTGAAATGCTTTCAATTGTCTGTACCAGGGATAAACTGTATTTATGAAATAGTTTCTTTCCGGCTGGGTATTAAAAAAGCTGATCTGCTAGTCAGTGAAAGTAAGAAACTGATTTCACATTTTGCCTGCGGGAAAAGCCAATGGAAGATGCTAAAGAGTCTGTGAACATCCAATAATGGAGGCTGTAAGTTTAGGGGATAACTGTTTCAATGCTAATGTTGTCAACCTGGCTATTTTTCACGTACAATATCCACCTGGAAGCGAAGTTTCTCTGGATGGAGGTTCATTATGCACAGATATGACTTATGTGCGATGTGAGGTTTTTAAATCAAGAAACTGAGAGGGGAGGCAAGAAATAGATGAAGAATGAGTGAGAGGAGAACGCGTTGGTTGGAAAAGAAAGGATTATTGTTACTAAAGTGTAGCAATACTTCCTCACAACTTTTGGTTGGGAGAGATGGAGAGACTCGTCCAAGGGATAGGTCAAATGAGTTTAGAAGTATGCTGTGTCCCTGGTGCTATTCAGTCCTATGTTTCTTTCCTCTTCACATGGGGGAGGTAGACTGCCACACTTAACAAATGTAAAAGTATCAATGTTATTGATGTGTGTGTGTGTGTGTGTGTGTGTGTGTGTGTGTGTGTGTGTGTGTGTGTGTGTGTGTGTGTGTGTGTGTGCAAAAAATTAATCAAAGCGGGGGTGATGATGAACAGTTTCTGTAGAATTCTGTCAAAGGTTAAGAGCTAGTTATTTTTAAGAATGACATGAATCTCGGAGAGACAGTGATTGCCTAAATGACCACTGTAATTACCAATTACTTCTTGAAGCAGAGAATATATTCACGGCATGTAGCCCGCTAAATACAGACAGGCATTAGCCCATTTACGTACAGTACTAATGCACATAATTTAGATCCTGAAAAGGGCAGATGGGAACACAATGGAAGATATAATAGATACCGTCTAATATCATTCCAAAAAGAATATTGGAATCATTGGAGATGAATATTACTTTGTGTCAGATTGTTTTCCATAAAACATTCCAAATACATTTCATCTCTCTCTCTCTCTCTCTTTTCTCATTTTGTAACCCACCATACTACTGTGATTATTAACATGGGTATTGCTAAAGTGAGACCCAGCGAGACAGAGCAGATTACTGTTGTGTGTGTTACTGACCATTATCCTCCTCTCTGCTTTAAAAGACAATGGATATTCGACAAACTTCACAAAACGAGTGTGGAAGTCGGAAGCCCTCACACTAGTTACTGCACGTTGTTTAGTCTGTGGCATACAACTAGGCAGTTCAACTTCTGTGCCGGGAAAACAGACTGCAAATCAGAGAGAATGCATTGTAGTATCAAGACTCGTTTAGTTTTCTCTTTGTCAACCAACCACACTCCAAACCATTGAAGACAGTACGAGGGAAGTCAGACAAAAACAGAGAGCATAAAATGGGGGGGGGGAGTTGATGACAAGCCTGACTGGCGAAAGGATATTTACTAAATTAGACATAAACTGCAAAGCTCGGCATCTTCACAGGAACTTGTAAAATCTCATAAATAAGTCAGACTAAATGACAAAGACGGAATGCACAAACAAAAGCGGTGTACAAGAGAGAGAGAGTGGGATGTTTTTTGGGGTTGGGATAATGAGTTGTATTTTTGCTTCTTTTCTCAACCCCCTTCTCTCTGTCTCTTTTAGTCACGGTTCCCTTTCTCGCTTCCTCATACTCCTCCTCTTCCTCCTCCTCCTCTCCTATTCCCTCTCTCCATGTCACCTCCAGTGTCAGTCTTGTTAGACGCTCTCTTGGCAGGATAATAGGGACACATACTTGCTCTCGATGTAATCTCGTCTTCCCTCCATCTGATAAATACTTTGAGTGGAAGCTGACTATAGTAGTTGGCTGTTAGTTTCAAAGGGAAGGTGGTGAATGGGGGGGGGAGTGTGTTTTCAATCCAAACTTTGAACGGGTGACATCATCTCCCCCTTTGCAAAGTCATGTCCACGGCTGCCCGCGTCCCGCTTGAAAGGGATTAGCTTATTCCATGTGGAGTTTTCTTGAACGAGCGTTGGCACTACACAGAAAGCAAATCCATAGGGGCGAGAGATTCACATTGTAATGGTAGTAATAGCTTGGGAAAAAAAACACTTGCTCACAGCCGTTGAAAAGCCGCCCTATATCCCACACCCCTTCATCCATTGCCCAATTACAGAATGTTTTAGGATTGAAATGAAACAGGATGTTTTTAAGTAGAGGAAACAAAGTGACTGTGATGTTGACTGTTTATTTCTTTCAAATGCCCCTGTCATCTCTTGCCAAAGCAGTTTAGCAGCACCATTGTCACTCCTCACTTTGCCACTGGCTCCACTGTGACATCTTTTTGCTTAAAACAATACCTGCCGTTTTACAATAGAAACACTTTTTTCAGCTGTCTTGGCATCGTCACCTTATCTTTTTTTTGTGTACTGAGCTTTTTTTCATGTGACGTTGGCAGTTTTCTTTAATACGTAATGTTGCAGTGAAATGAGGGGACTTACTTCTAAACATCCCACGGGGGGGGGGGGGGGGAGGAGATCTTCCTCTCGTGGTGACCTCTTCTCAGATGAATGGAGTCATTAGATATTGGAGGTCAAAAGTGACTTTCAATCTGAAAAAGAGACGAGACCAAGGACAATCATGCCAGTAAGAACAACCAAAATACCAAAAGAAGAAAGCAACATTCTTCAGTAGTACGACTCTAAAGGCATGGTATTTGAATGACACATTGATGGCCACAACGCGTGTGTCGAATGCCAAGAGTCCAGAAGATGGAACCAGTCTGGTTTTTTGAGCAGGCCAAACGCTTAGCGGGGAGTCCACAAACTGCTTAGAGCCGACATTTTGTGTGTCTCCAGGAGGTAAGTAAACAGGGATAGGCAGGCATTCAAACCCCGCAATCTCCATCGATCACGTTTAATTGTTTTTCCATTGGTGATGTTGAAGACGACATACGTTTCCCCTTTACACGATAACGGGCGTTGTGAGAACAGACCCGGTCCTCTCTTTGACTCGGGCAGTAGGGCTAGAAAATTGCTGATGTACTGTATTGTTCTTAGTCGGATAGGACCAGGTTCTTGTTAAATCACAGAGACTTGATTGCTTTTATGTTCTACTGCACTGACTTCTCTATTTCAGCCTAAGTAAGTAAATAACCTGACGATGCGAAGGTTATGAGAGGGTGAACTCAACACGATTCCAGGGAAGCCGGAGAAATATTAGAACACGTCTATATTGTTTTACCTTGAAACAGATCATTAAAATCCAACAAATGGATCTTCCCTTTTTTGTCATCTCACAACACTGTGTCTGTCCCCAGACTCTCCAACTCCAGGGCGGATGGTGGAGGGAAAAGAGGAGAGAAGACAGCGAGGAACATTCCGTACCCCGTAGGCTTGATGGGCCAATGTGCCGTTTACAGAGCCAATGGAATAGGAACATTACATTGTAATTCCGTTGACTTGACTTATTTTTGCAATTCAACTCACATTTTGAGATCAACAAAGTGGGATCACTTTGGTCAACATCGAAACAAAACTGTGGAGCGACTGGGTACCTACCAGCTTCGATGACTTCCTCAGTGATATGCTCGAATGAAATGATGCTTGCATGCCACGAAAGCCATATCGGCTTAACAAGAATTCGTTGTTTTATGCTGTTGCTCACCATGTGTCATTGACTTTAATGCCTTATAAATACTGTTGATATACTAAATTGCTATTATATTGTCACATTGTATAATCTTGATGGTAAAATGGTGGTGCTTTTATATGGGAAAAGATGAAAAGGCTCACACTCAAGTTTGGAGTTGTACGATGACGAGTCTTGCTCATTTCACTCAGGGCACTTTGTGTTGATAGCTTACTGTGCATACAAGAGGCGTGTGGTGCTAGAAATAATTGTTCTTTTCATAGTAAGAAAGGCCATATCAATTAAGAATAAATAGCCTCCTTAGTTATTATGCCACTGCACAGTGGTCGGTCAGCCATTAAACATGTTTTTTCCCCTTTCCCTTTTTCAACTTTTGCAGAAAGACTGAGGGTATTTACGCCCGTCATAGAAGCATTTCATACCAGCTACTTTAGCCGATGCGCTTTTTCATGAGTTGTTGCGTAGCATACGTGTGTGTGTGGGGAGAGAGGTGTATTTGAAATGACCACAGAGGAATCTATTCATCTTCAAAAGTACAAACAATTGTACAAATCTAACAGTGTGTGAATGGTGAATTTCTCACTTTGTCTTTTTTTTTATGCATGCAGAAAGGCATACCACTGCTAGAGAAATAAAGAATTTGGCTAAATCCTCCCCTGAACTCTGTTACTAGAGCAGTTAGAGGAAATACTGTATTTGGTTGAAATATTTAGGGGAAGGCCAGTGGCTGGACAGCAGGTTTGGATGAAGAGATGACTTGTCTCACTTCACTCCTCTCTTGATCACATACCCATGTGCTCCTCCTCATCCCGCATTCCATTTAGACATGAAGACGGTTTGGTCTTTACCCAAATGTTACATTTACTCATTGGATTTGAGCAGTTAAGTGATTATTTGGATTAATGGAGACATGGGGACATGTTGAGCTGTGGTGCAGGCGACCTCTGACCTCAGTGATTTTCTGTGAATACGTGTGAAGATGGGCCAGGGCTCAGTCAGTGTGGGATGAGACAGGAGAACAGGGTGGATAGATGAGGTGTCTCTAATTGGCAAAACAATAGGCTCATCTGCTCAACTTAAACCCTGTATTACTAGAGGCATAGAGAGGTTAAACTGAGAGAGAGGACTGAGAGTGTAAAAGAGAAGATGTCTACTTACGTGATAGGACTGAGAGTGTAAAAGAGAAGATGTCTACTTACGTGATATGACTGAGAGTGTAAAAGAGAAGATGTCTACTTACGTGATAGGACTGAGAGTGTAAAAGAGAAGATGTCTACTTACGTGATATGACTGAGAGTGTAAAAGAGAAGATGTCTACTTACGTGATAGGACTGAGAGTGTAAAAGAGAAGATGTCTACTTACGTGATAGGACTGAGAGTGTAAAAGAGAAGATGTCTACTTACGTGATAGGACTGAGAGTGTAAAAGAGAAGATGTCTACTTACGTGATAGGACTGAGAGTGTAAAAGAGAAGATGTCTACTTACGTGATAGGACTGAGACTGTAAAAGAGAAGATGTCTACTTACGTGATATGACTGAGAGTGTAAAAGAGAAGATGTCTACCTACGTGATATGACAGAGTGTAAAAGAGAAGATGTCTACTCACGTGATAGGACTGAGAGTGTAAAAGAGAAGATGTCTACTCACGTGATATGACTGAGAGTGTAAAAGAGAAGATGTCTACTCACGTGATAGGACTGAGAGTGTAAAAGAGAAGATGTCTACTTACGTGATATGACTGAGAGTGTAAAAGAGAAGATGTCTACTTACGTGATAGGACTGAGAGTGTAAAAGAGAAGATGTCTACTTACGTGATATGACTGAGAGTGTAAAAGAGAAGATGTCTACTTACGTGATAGGACTGAGAGTGTAAAAGAGAAGATGTCTACTTACGTGATAGGACTGAGAGTGTTAAAGAGAAGATGTCTACTTACGTGATATGACTGAGAGTGTAAAAGAGAAGATGTCTACTTACGTGATAGGACTGAGTGTTAAAGAGAAGATGTCTACTTACTTGTCCCTCTTTGCTCTTTCCAATAGGACAGGCAGTGGGGGATCTCTGAGCAGCTATCTAGTTGGGAAGCATGTGATCCGGTATGTAACAGAGCACCACTAAGACTTTGGTCACGATGCCAGCCAACATCGCTCAGTAGATCCAACATGCTGCTACTACTTTGATACATAGAGTGGTTGAGTTCACATCACGCACAGTTGATTTTTAATCTCAAGTACTCACCAGCCAAGCAACATCTGTTTCAAAACGTGGGATAGTATTTCGACTCAAGGAGACACCCCCCCCCCCCCCATTCAAAAAACATTCATCCACATATTCGTACATTGTGCAGTATTTACAAATTCATAAGAATTCAAATATTCGGAATAAAATGTAGCAAACAGTGGAGCAGCCATAAGCATGAAAACACATCAGATGTATTCCTCCTGTCTTGTTTACTGGTTCACGGAACACTGGATGCAAACAGAATGCAAATGCATTTGATTGAATCAGGTGATGCAGAGGTAATTGTATTTGGAGAAATGTCCAAGATTTTTTTTTGGAATCATTATCAGTAGGGGGGTTTCTTTATGAAATCCATCTTAAACAAAAGCTATCATCGCTCCAAAGGCTTGTGATCTTCCTTTGTCACTTGCGGATGTGGATGCGTCTTTAATTTCCTTTCAATTAAAAGTAAATATGCAGTTTTATTTGTTTCCCCACTGTGAAATCTAAACAAGAGGAGTCAACACGAGCAGACAGGTGAGGAGTATTCATTTTTTTTTGTGATCTGATTCAACAGGCGCTGCTTGCCTCTTTCAATGCTTGTTCTCCCAGTGAGATCCAAGACTGTGGAAAAATGAATAGTTTTAAATAAAGGTTTTATTGTCACATATACTGGAGAGGTGCAGTGAAATGTGTTGTTTTACAGGGTCAGCCATAGTAGTACGGAGCCCCTGGAGCAAATTAGGTTTAAGTGCCTTGCATCAACAGATTTTTCACCTTGTTGGCTCTAACATCTAAGATACCGGCTACCCTTTATGTAGCTTGTTAATAACTGGAATATATATATATATATTTTATTTTTATTTTTTTTATTTACCACAAAAAAACATAACCATATATATACTTTTTTTTTTTGCTAAACCCACTGTGCTGTGGTTTTAACCAGTTCAAAATTCTCAAGAAAGTCAAATCCCTACACGATTTTTCTCTACAGGTGTTAATAAAAAGGTGCTATTTAAACCCCATCGTAAAACATGTTTGCTTTGCTGGACCCAAAAAGGGTTTAAAGGTTCCCTGAGAAGTATTGGCCTATACAGTATGTCCAGTTACCTCGCTATCCCACAGTAATTAGATACCTGAGCACACTCCTCTATTCTGTCTTTGTTTTAAAGCACCCCGCTCTCTCCATGTTTGCCTCGTGCCAGTCTAAATCAAACCGTATCTATGTTCCACAGTCACAAAAACCGACAACACTACTCCACCCCCCCCCCCCCCCCCCCCCCATTCCGCTTCAGGAAGTATACCAGTTCAGCTTAAGTAATACTGAGTCAAGGCCTTGATTTAATATAAGTGATGTCATTACAGGGTCACATTTCAATGCGTAATATGATATAAATTTGGTTTCCTTGAACCCTGTCCAGGGTGTACTCATACTGTGCTTTTAAGCTCCTCTGCTTCTCTGTGGGCTTCACATGATAGATGGCCTCATCCCTTCCAAATGTTTTATTGCTTTTGTCATTAGCAGTTGTGGCAGAGGCACACTACTGTCCTTTACTGCATATATCTGGGGCAACAAAATGGAGTTGGAGGGAAACTGCAGCTGAATGAGGCCTGGGTATGTGAGATTAGAAGAGTTGGAATGTAAACTGTATGAATGTACACAGATACACCAGCTTGTGGAAATAGATCTGTCATTGTGAATCTAAAGACATGTATTTTTACCGGATTGGTTTTGAGTCACACTGTCTCAAACTAACTAGCAAGCAATGGGATGCGACCTTTGACATGTCCAACCTCTCAAAACATAATCTCTCCCCGGTTAAGTTAATATATCTTCCATAAGCCTACCACATGACACACTGACAGAGAAAATAAATACAACTTGAGTTTTTTCCAACCCAAACTTACTCGGCACTCGTTTGTGTGCTGCGGAAAGGACTAGATGAAGGTGAGGAGTGACGGAGAGTGAAGAGAGACAGAGAGATAGAAAAGGAGGTTTTGGTTGCGGGAAACCCTTAGCAAGCACAACGTGCCATAATTGCTAGGATCTGACTGAATTTTTGGAGGGACTGTCTTTTGGATCATCCGCCACCTTTTGTCTGTTTCTCTCCCAGTTGAAGTGGATGTGTAGCCCAAGGTGAGCTAGTGTGCTGAAGCTTCTCGTTCTTTGGTGTTATTTTGTATTTCTGACCCGGCGCTGTCGGAAGAATTTGAAATAACAGATTTCCTGATTGTTTTCAGCAAGGCCTCATGTAAAATGGATAGGGGTGGCACATTTATTGAAGTTTGATTTAAAGTGTTGGGGCAAAAAAAAGAGATCTTGTCATAAATTATTTGACTCGTATCCAACCCCGCAATGTATGTTGGATTGTTAAATAATGCATCACCTAACGCATAATTAGGACAACACCATTATGTTTTACTGCTTCAAGGAAACCATAGGCGGTTCCTTATTATTGGATGCAGAGGACACCTGATTGATCTCAAGAAAACATGACCCCTCTGTGAATGGCACCCAGTGTTTTAAATTCAAGTTTCACTCTAAATGATATAGGTTATCATTTGACTGCTCATTATCATTTAGACACACAATAAGCGAGGGTAATGGGACCTAGAACGCAAGCCACCAGCGTAATGTTGTACCCAATAATGTACCTATATATTTGCTTTCAGAGAGTGATTATTGCCATCCGGAATGCACGCTTTGTGATTCTAACGCAATGTGACAAAATGCAAAGAGCTGTAAATAAAGAAAAAAAAAAGAAAGAATATTTGATGTGCTTTTTTCCCCTCTCCTGAAGATAACACCTTTAGTGGAAGTGCCTAGGAGCATTAATAAGCAGACAGGATGTATGGGTAATCTTCAGCTTTGAGCCATTACGCTACATTTATCTGTGACCCACGCACTTTCTATTATTACAGTTAAAGTCCATGAAAGTGTGTTTAGACAAAGATGAAGGCATTACCTGCACAGA
This sequence comes from Oncorhynchus mykiss, assembly GCF_057628025.1. NCBI lineage: Eukaryota > Metazoa > Chordata > Actinopteri > Salmoniformes > Salmonidae > Oncorhynchus > Oncorhynchus mykiss. The sequence continues at coordinate 11,766,382 of NC_143047.1, forward strand.
AACCCCAAGTGCTATTAGAGGCTTAGCCCTCGTGATGTGAACTGGATATTAAATATCCTTTATCTTACATTTCTCTCAGCCTCGGGTAAGCTGATATCTCACTTCGCCTTGCCTTATATTGCTATTGCTGTAATAAATACATTGATATCAATGGGGTGAGTTTGTCCCAGTCTGAAAAGATTATCGGAGCCATGCCTCCCTTAACGAAGTATGAGGGCTATATATAGCTACATGTATAAAGAGTGGTGGTACGTAGGTAGGTTCTGCATAACGATTGTCTTAGTGACACAGTGAAGCGTCTAGCTGGATGAGTGAAGGGGCAGTGCAGGCCATCTGGAGTTCCTCAGGGATAACACTCACCTGTATTTGATCTCTCCTCACTCCCTCTCCGCCAGTCCCACTACTTGTATTACTTTTCAAGGCCAATGCCGTGCGCTAGCTAGGGAGCTAGTTTTAGCTGTAGCATCCTCCCTTGGGTATAGATGGAGGTTGATGATATTAACCTATAGCGTTTTTTTTTTTTTCCTTCTTCCCTTCTCTATTACACTCCAAATTACACACATTTAAGGATAAGAAAGTGGAAATCACATAAGGGATGCAATCTATTTAAAAACCCTCTCCTTGGGGTGAGGAATGTGACATTTGCTGAACCCCTTCCCCCTCGATCCATCCTTAGCCCATTGTCGCCCCCCACCCCCCCTCGAGTTTTCCTGTTACCGTAGTGCTTCACCCTGCTGTACCCCCCTCATGGGGAGGAATCGGGATGGCATGAACACATTATTATACGTTTTCTATCATGTAGTCTAAAATACACCTGTAGGTCTGGCCTTGTAGATGACCCTGATGATAGACCACTGCATGTGAATATCCCATGACTGCAGACATCAATGCTGTGTCATACATATAGGGGAATATCTCAGCCACTACATGGTCAGTTTAACAGACATTAAAGAGAGACAGACCTGCCACTTGGTGTTCTATAAGCCAACAGTGTACACTACTTGTTCTGTAGCTCCTCTCGTAATGATGTGACCCACACAATCCAAGCCCTTGCTACAGCATGACTAACAAATGGGCCAACGCAGAGTAAAGCGTTAGGGTGGTTGTGACGGAACATGGAAAAACCGTCTCATAACTTCCTGGTTGTGAATAGCCCTCCACAAAAGGTCACGGCGGTGACAACAGTGTGATGGACGTCACCAACGTGCAATTAAATTCTTCTTAAAAAGGAGAATCCGGGCTGCTCTGTGTTGCTTATTAAATATAAAACAGGTCAATCAAAAGTCAGAGCGGCCTTTATGTTTAATGTAGTCTGGACAAGCAGGAATGTATGTCTGAATTATTCATGGTGTTGATGAGTGAGGTCAATAACAGAAACCAATACTCGTTATGATTGTTTGTAGCCCAGCGCAAAGGTCACTCGACAACTTCTCTTGACACGTCAAACTTTTTTTCCCCTGTCTGAATAAATAGTGAAGAGCAAACCATAATGCTCTTGTGTTTTGTGGTACGCAAATATTTGCTGTCCAATTGCTGGAGGTTTTGATGCACAGCTTCCTCTTTCCCTCTCCTCTCTTTCTCTGTCTCTCTCTCTCTCAATTAACACACAGTCACGCGCAAATGAACACACACATGCACACACATTTACATGCACAAGCTTCTTTGAGGAAATTGGGACTGACAATCAACGCCTGAATATGAGGAAACCCACCATCTCTATTTGAATATCTGTCTGCCCATTGAAACAGAACATCTACATACACTATACAGTGGGGTAAAAAAGTATTAGGTCAGCCACCAATTGTGCAAGTTCTCCCACTTAAAAAGAGAGGCCTGTAATTTTCATCATAGGTACACTTCAACTATGACAGACAAAATGAGAAAAAAAAATCCAGAAAATCACATTGTAGGATTTTCAATGAATTTATTTGCAAATTATGGTGGAACATAATTATTTGGTAACCTACAAACAAGCAAGATTTCTGGCTCTCACAGACCTGTAACTTCTTCTTTAAGAGGCTCCTCTGTCCTCCACTCGTTACCTGTATTAATGGCACCTGTTTGAACTTGTTTTCAGTATAAAAGACACCTGTCCACAACCTCAAACAGTCACACTCCAAGCTCCACTATGGCCAAGACCAAAGAGCTGTCAAAGGACACCAGAAACAAAATTGTAGACCTGCACCAGGCTGGGAAGACTGAATCTGCAATAGGTAAGCAGCTTGGTTTGAAGAAATCAACTGTGGGAGCAATTATTAGGAAATGGAAGACATACAAGACCACTGATAATCTCCCTCGATCTGGGGCTCCACGCAAGATCTCACCCCGTGGGGTCAAAATGATGACAAGAACGGTGAGCAAAAATCCCAGAAACACACGGGGTGACCTAATGAATGACCTGCAGAGAGCTGGGACCAAAGTAACAAAGCCTACCATCAGTAACACACTATGCCGCCAGGGTCTCAAATCCTCCAGTGCCAGACGTGTCCCCCTGCTTACGCCAGTACATGTCCAGGCCCATCTGAAGTTTGCTATAGAGCATTTGGACGATCCAGAAGAAGATTGGGAGAATGTCATATGGTCAGATGAAACCAAAATAGAACCTTTTGGTAAAAACTCAACTCGTCGTGTTTGGATGACAAAGAATGCTGAGATGCATCCAAAGAACACCATACCTACTGTGGAGCATGGGGGTGGAAACATCATGCTTTGGGGCCGTTTTTCTGCAAAGGGACCAGGGCGACTGATCCGTGTAAAGGAAAGAATGAATGGGGCCATGTATCGTGAGATTTTGAGTGAAAACCTCCTTCCATCAGCAAGGGCATTGAAGATGAAACGTGGCTGGGTCTTTCAGCTTGACAATGATCCCAAACACACCGCCCGGGCAACGAAGGAGTGGCTTCGTAAGAAGCATTTCAATGTCCTGGAGTGGCCTAGCCAGTCTCCAGATCTCAACCCCATAGAAAATCTTTGGAGGGAGTTGAAAGTCCGTGTTGCCCAGCAACAGCCCCAAAACATCACTGCTCTAGAGGAGATCTGCATGGAGGAATGTGCCAAAATACCAGCAACAGTGTGTGAAAACCTTGCGAAGACTTACAGAAAACATTTGACCTCTGTCATTGCCAACAAAGGTTATATAACAAAGTATTGAGATAAACTTTTGTTATTGACCAAATACTTATTTTCCACCATAATTTGCAAATAAATTCATTAAAAATCCTACAATGTGATTTTCTGGATTTTTTTTCTCATTTTGTCTGTCATAGTTGAAGTGTTCCTATGATGAAAATTACAGGCCTCTCTCATCTTTTTAAGTGGGAGAACTTGCACAATTGGTGACTGACTTTTTTGCCCCACTGTATATACAAAAGTTTGTGGACACCCCTTCAAATTAGTGGATTCGACTATTTAAGCCACACCCACTGCTGACAGGTGTATAAAATCAAGCACACAGCCAACATTGGCAGTAGAAAGGTCTTACTGAAGAGCTCCGTTACTTTCAACATGGCACCGTCATGGAATGCCATCTTTCCAACAAATCAGTTCGTAAAATATCTGCCCTGCTAGAGCTGCCCCAGTCAACTCTAAGTGCTGTTCTTGTGAAGTGGAAACATCTAGGAGCAACAATGGCTCAGCTGCAAAGTGGTAGGCCACACAAGCTCAAAGAACGGGACCACCGAGTGCTGAAGCATGTAGCGCGTTAGAATCGCCGGTCCTCAGTTACAACACTCAATAGCGAGTTCCAAACTGTCTCTGGAAGCTATGTCAGCACATTAACTGTTTGTCAGAAGCTTCATGAAATGGATTTTCCAACCTCCCCGCCATTGGACTCAGGAGCAATGGAAATGAAATCTCTGGAGTGATGAATCATGCTTCATCACCCGGCCGTCCTTAGGACGAATCTGGGTTTGGAGGATGCAGTGGTGGAAAAAGTACGCAATTGTCATACCTTTAATAGAAATGAGTTAAATAAAGTGAAAGTCACCCAGTAAAATACTACTTGAGTAAAAGTAGTCTAAAGGTATTTGGTTTTAAATACATCAAAAGTAAATGTAATTGCTAAAATATACTTAAGTATCAAATGTATAAGTATAAATTATTTAAAATTCCTTATATTAAGCAAACTAGACGACACCATTTTATTTTTTTATTGACGGATAGCCAGGGGCCAGGGGCATACTCCAACACCAGACATAATTTACAAACGAAGCAGTTGTGTTTAGTGAGTCCACCAGATCAGAGGCAGTAGAGATGACCAGGGATGTTCTCTTGATGTGTGTGAATTAGACCATTTTCCAGTCCTGCTAAGCATTCAAAATGTAATGAGTACATTTGGGTATCAGGGAATATGTATGGAGTAAAAAGTACATTATTTTCTTTAGGAATGTAGTGAAGTAAAAGTAAAAGTAGTCAAAAATATAAATAGTAAAGTACAGCTACCCCAAAAAACTACTTAAGTAGTACTTTAAAGTATGTATACTTTACACCACTGGGCAGATGCCAGGAAAACGCTACCTGCCTGAATGCATAGTGCCAAATGTAAAGTGTGGTGGAGGAAGAATAATTGTCTGGGGCTGTTTTTCATGGTTCGGGCTAGGCCCCTAAGTTCCATTGAAAGGAAATCTTAACGCTACATCTTACAATGACATTCTAGACTATTCTGTGCTTCAAACTTTGTGGAAAGAGTTTGGGGATACCCCTTTCCTGTTTCAGCATGACAATGCCCCCGTGCACAAAGCGAGGTACATACAGAAATGGTTTGTCGAGATCCGTGTGGAAGAACTTGACTGGCCTGCACAGAGCCCTGACCTCAACCCCATCGAACACATTTGGTATGATTTGGAACACCGACTGCGAGCCAGGCCTAATAGCCCAACATCAGTGCCCAACCTCACTAATGCTCTTGTGGCTGAATGGAAGCAAGTCCCCTCAGCAATGTTTCAACATCTAGTGGAAAGCTTCTCTGTTATAGCAGCAAAAGAGGGACCAACTCCATATTAATGCCCATGCTTTTGGAATTAGATATTCGATGAACAGGTGTCCACATACTTTTGGTTATGTAGTGTAGCAGCACCACACACAAGCTGAGGAGGACCTAGAGATGGTCATTGCCTCGACCAAATGAATAAGAAACAAAATGTCAGATGCGATGGAAAAGTCTTCTCATTCCTTACGTCTACCTCTAGTTGAACTTATCGTTCTCTTTTTTGCCTTGTATATCCACTCTGAAATTATAGATGATGATAACAATAATAATGTCATTTTGTACCGGAATCTCAGTCATTACCTGCTGTAAAGTGCTTCTAATTGATACCTCCAGGGAGATAATGATTAGAATGCCCTCCAGGAAGATATTATTGCAATATTAACCTTTGTATATACTTTTATGCAGAAGACTCTGGCACATTAAGTGATCTGTAAATCTTGCTTCTCTTGTAATGCCATTACAAAAGAATGGATATTCAGAGGTGTGCCCTTTTCCTGATTAAGTGTGTCCAGGGTTTTTGGTCGTCTCTGGGAAATTGATGGCATGGAAGTGCAATTTCCGATGTCTCTTCTCTTACTGCGAAAAGGTTCTCAACCCTTGTCTCTGTGTCTCGCTCTTTGTTTGACCGACTAGCAGCATGGTAGCCATGCGGCACTACGCTGGACTCCCCAAAACAAGACAATATTTTCCATAGTACCAGCTATTTTTGGATGGGCCATTGCATCAGTGTTAATTGGGCTGCACCACAGTCACCACCAACATGCAGAAACATTTCTCTCGGCATCGTAAGGATGCTACAAGGAAGGTTGCATGTCAGAATCCTTTGAGAAGCTCTGCAGCTGTAATCAGATTGAACTGAGATGAGATACTGTGCAGTACACAGTACTTTACTGTTATCTGTCCTGCTATCCCACTGTAAAGAAAAAAAAGGCTGATTTAATGATTAAGGAGGAGGAGACGGACCCTTGCTTAAGAGATCCTTCAGCACAGCAGCAAAGAACAAGTACTGCTGACATACTGCAAATGAAAACAAATTAATTCAGGGAGGACTTGTGTGTGTGCGCGTGTGTGCGTGCGTTGCAAGGGTAGTGATTCAAACCCATGACACAGAGAGCACATCTAAAACTGAATCTTAAGAGTAAGCACAGGAAATTGACATTACAGCTAGCAGGCACTCTGTGGGCCACTGCCCCCTAGTTTACCCCCCTGTAATAACAAGCCACAGCCTCTGGTGTGCGCCGTAGTGCGTGTGGTTTTGGTGGGAAGGTTGCCAATCATACTACATTTACTGTAGGTAAGCCTACAGGATATGCAGACAAACAAATCCATAGCTACATGGCCATTGCTGAGCTTGATCACGTTGACAAAGTATGGTTACACTTACATGTCTCTTCATGTGCAATGTTAGTATTAGTTGTGGTATCTTTTCATCTTACCACAATGTTGTGCTATATATCTTCACTATAGGGTTTGGTTGGAAATATAAAGTGATCTCAATTGGAGCCATATAAGCCCTTTTTCCAAGGATGGCTGATGGCCTACATAGATTATCCTGGGGAATTTGTGTTCGGTAGCTCATATTTGTAACACAAGGTCACTGTCCTTCTGTGGTTGGTTACAAACAACCAACATAATTGTCATATGATTAGAGATTACTCGCTGATCATTTAAGGCAGCTCTATTGCTGTTGCATTTTCCCTGACAAAGCAACACATTCCTGTTATTCTCTTATGTTGTTCTCCAGGGCTCCTCAGCTGACATGAACCTACTAAGACTCCCCTTTGTCCGCAGTAACTGGAAACCATTGGTAAGTGTACACAGAGGTTAGTCTGACAGAGAAACTTGTGTGGCGTGGCAGCGCCTTGCACTTTATTCTGCACTGCACTCTTATGTGTGTCTGATGAAAGGAAACTCTGCCAACGGAGGTGAAAGTATAGAGGACCCTTTCTACGGCTAGAAGCTTATTTCCACCTGGATGTATAACACCTGTTCATCTTTTTTCTTTCTTTCTAGTTTTCCCACACAATCACACACATTGCACCAGACCAGCTTAATGTATTGTGTTCAGAGACATGCCTATATCTCGGAGTACATGACCATTGGATTGCCAATGCCAACCCAAGTTAGCTCAATGCTAGTGGTCTCGCTGGGGAGCAGCTTTGGATCGAAGTGTTAAGGGGAGAGGCGCGAAAGAGGAGGCGTCACGTGTGTCCGGTGGAGGTCACCAATGGTCTGCAGGTTCTAATGATGTGCTAATAGCCACTGAGGAGGTCATTTGGAGCCATTACGGAGCGCCTGTAGGTAGTTAACGGCCCACAGCATAACCCAGGCTCCTTAATGTTCCCACGGAGGCAGTTAGCCCTCTGTCACCAACGGCAGCCGCCTCATTATTGCGATTAGAAACCAATTGATAGGTAATAGTAAAATATGATGGCTCACTGTCCCATAAATACAGTACAGCAGTAGTTGGAGTATGAGGGAGTTAGCTGGACTGTAGAGTTAGCTGGACTACCTCTGTAAAGGTATCACCTATGAGCTTATCAACTAAACAACAGAAGGGCAGCCATACTCTCATCTGGGTTGAGGCTTGGGGGGTCGTGTGTCATTGTTTGTCACCTAGAGGGGAATTATGTCAGTCGTGGCCTAATTGCCAACCCACGTTTCTGATTTGTGAAGAAGCTCATCACAGGAAAGTTTTTTCCCTTCACTTTTTTCCTACACCCTGTTGACTATGTTGTCATTAGTCTTGTTGTCCGAGGCTTCCTGCTAACACACCGTAGTTTACTTTACCTAGACGTATGAGAATGGCGGAACCTATCAAACCAGGGATATTTTAAGCATTCCGTAACCATTATTAAATCCCTGATGCTGAACATTGTTCTTAATCAGTTTGAGTCAGATGTTTTCATTTAAATTTGTTATCTTCCAGTAGAGACATTGATTCAGATGATTTAAATGAGCATGCGTCCAGTCATCGGTCATAGGCAAGACACTGCAATCAGTAACTCATCGAGAGAAGCCGAGTTTGATCAGTATATACGCTTTCTCCTGATAAATATAGGAACACAGTTTTCCCTGGTCTCACAATATGAGGATGACGAAACCTCAGACTTGAGCTCTAAATATTTGTCTCTGCAGTATTTGTGCGAAGCCTCATTAATGATCAGAAGTGCCAAACAATATAGTGTACTCGGCCCCAGTCTGAAGGGAAAAAGAAACAGTAGTGTGTTTGTGGAAATGTAAAAGCTTCACATGCGGGATTGATGTAACCAATAATGATGAGATTGCGAAATGAATCCGGGCAATAGAAATGTTTGTTATAACAGTGCTCCTCGTTTAGTGAATGTCATACTTGAACGTGTAATTGATAGAAATTTGAAGTTACATTTTAGAAGTTTACAGTCACGGAGGGTTCAGAGAATCGAGTTGTTTAAAATTGCACTCCCTCCATTTTCATTTAAAGTAGGCTACTTTGAAAAAAATGTCTTCATCAAAGACCTGGAACAGATGAATTATACTTTGAGAAACTCAATTTTAAGAAAGAAGCATTTTCTCTACGTATGAGCCAGACACTCTGGTGTGTTTTCATTTCAATCTGAACTGGGCAAGAATGTACGTTTCAGTTGGGTTTCAAACACACACACACACACACACACACACACACACTCACACAGAACACACACACCACATCCTTATAATATGGAATGCACAGCAAACATGAGCGTATTGCTACTATAGGTCACACTTTATTGCTATCATGTTGCATCAATGTTCTAAAATGGTTCTGTCTGTTACTAATAGTACTCATTTGCAATTGAGCTGAGGATTTGAAGTGACGACAAGCAGGGCCACATCCAAGCGTACACGGAGAGGAGACTGAAGGAGTAACATCTTAGTTTAGTTGAGAAGTGAACAGTGGCGAGTCTGTTTTTCAAGCATGTTTTCTTGGATGCCTCCCAAGCATATAATACATCAGATGAGCCATCTTCAGCTGGTAGTCAGAAACATCAGTCTAATGGGCCTGGAAGGACTGTCCAACACCCTGCTCTGTGCTCTCCTCTCTGACCCCTGACCCCTGGCCCCCCAAACCTTAGCTCTGTCAACCGCGTTGTTGACTTTTAGTATCTGTTTCCTCTGTCAAATCTCTCTCCTCCTATTCAAAAATGTAAAAGACACAAGTAAAATTATTGGGAGGTGGTCCACGTAAAGGAGGCAGGGAAGTACCGGAAACTTCTACATGTGACATGCAGTAATGAAATGTCAATTATCAGTGTATTATTTTTCATGAATATTCATAGATTTGTTTATATATGAAGGGATGTGACGATCGAAATAAAGGCTCGGTAGAGTCCATTTCAAAAGTATAATCTTGAATGTCGGTCAAGAAGTGTGTTGCTCTAAAGTGGTCTCTTGTTGTGACTCCCTTTTTCACCTGGAGCACCTGTTGCTCAGTATAGGTAGAATAGTGCTGTAAAAGTTAACTGTAATCTTTACTCGTTTGTGACTTTTAGATTTTTAAATGTTGGTCTGATTTGCATACAGGCCTATATTCTATTTCCTATAGGCTACTGTAGTAATTCAAGTTTTTTTTATTAAACTCAAATTAAAAAGACAAAGAAACAAAATATTTAGGCCATTAGGCATGTATTTTAACTTAAGAGAATCGTTTATTAGTTCAAGGAAGTTAATGTTGTGTGTTCATGTGTTATTCCCTGCAACATAATGCACAATTATTTAAATGCAGGGTATATTTATGGGACGTACTCGTGCTATAGTGTTCGAAATGTGCATGTTTAAATCCATATGGCAACTTCCTTTTGACCTGCTTTCACATCCCCATCGCATTGTCAAGCCTGTCACCGATAAAGAATCACTTGACTTGCTATAACAAGTTCAAAAGAAACCGAGAACGCGCTGTTGATCCATGAAGAATTGAGAAAAGGAACACCCCTACTGCTCTCGCTATCATTCCCATAGAGATAGCGATATTATTGATGGGATGGTTATGCTAATTTCTTTAGAGACAAACTTTTATTTTGGAATTTGTTCAAAAAAGAATTTCATACGCATCAAACTGGAAAATGCATGCTGGATTCCTAACCGTTTAAGGGGCAGCATGAGAATCCGATTTTCATAGTGAATAATGAATGTGGACTATCTTTAAAAAAATATGTTTTGTCTGGAAGGAAAAGAAAGCACAGCCGCGTCCTTTCCTTTCTGGATTATCTATTAATTTTCCACTGAAAAAAAAGATAACACTATAAATGAAGAATACAAGAAAATAGAAAGTTACAACTATGTAGGCTAACACGATCAAACATTGTAGTTACAAATAAACATACAGCATTATAGCCATAAAGCCAATAACTACCAGCTATCTCTTTTTTACTCTGATTTAAAGTTCAATTTTAAATCGCAAAATGTCCAAGATCCAATAAAGATATAATCCACCCCAATTAGGCTCATTGTAGGCCCTACACTCACACTTGAATCAAGCTGTAAAACACCAACGTACATATATATCAGTGTCATACACAGATGGAGTGGCATGTGCTCATAGCACATTAGTTCACCGTCATACTACCACACTGAGCAGTTGCGTGTGAGTATCCTTGAGTCACACGCCGCCTTGGCACAAGTGGAAAAGGGAGACCATACGCTCACAGCTGTTCTATCTCCCCGTATAAATACGACCAGGGAGTCCGTTGTGGGACTTCTGGCTGATTATATACAGGATTTGATATCATCTCGATCAATGCAATGATGTGTCCCATGGTTCGAGGACATTTTGAATAATCAATCCGTCTGCGTTTGGCCGAACCATCATCGCATCACTGTCCTCCTTTTTTTGTCGACCTCTCCACGTTTTCACGCTCTTATCATCGTCCCAGAGTCACATACCCTTACATTACAGAAAACCAACCGTCCATATGAGTATTTTATATTTTTTATTATTATTACCAAACCTTTCCCACAATTACACCATAATCATTATATAATCCCACAAGGAAGAGTCTGTTTAAGCAATGGCTTTTGTCCACGCCGGAACACTGAATCTATAATTGCATTACATTTAGCTCCTTCCACCCCCTATAGAAACATCATATATCAAACCATCTTGGTGCGAACATTTAGGAGCACGAGCGGTCGGCCAGTGCATCTCTGTCCTACGGCAAAAGTTATGCCCAAAAAAAGTTTAGAGTCCTCGACGAAGAATACAGGTCTTTAAATCATTTTCCCACGTTACTTGGAACCGTTGAGTGAGCGCGTTTAATATTGGACTTTTCTCTTTCTGTTTGAGTAAGGTACGAAGTGCCCTTGATCAACAGCTGAGTTGTTTTAAATATCATATTTACTAATAAATATGCTTAATTCCTAGCCTATGGCTTCAGAAAGCGCTCCCGTGCATGGTGCTAGAATAAACCCGGTTCGTCAGGGCACCTGAAAAAAAAAAGCCTCCCTCAGGACTAGTTTGCGTTTGTATGCATGCGATTGGCAACATAACTGGCTTATTTACATTAAATACGCCACAAGGTTACAGTGAGATGAACGTCATTTTATCACTGATTACTTCTCTTAAGCACTAGAGCTGTGACTGATGCTGAGGACGCGCAGACTACACCGATTTACCCTGGAGTTTTTTGGGGGGAAGAAAAATACTTGAAATAGTTAACTGAAAAGGTAAGAACGTGTACTTTTACAACATTATATGTGTTCAGTTGTTATGTCTTCACCGCATGGTCCCGGACTACATGTATCAAAGCCAATTATACACGGTGTCAACGTAACAAGACTGACAATGTGAATGGGTTCTGAGGAGAATAGACATATTTTAATAAGAGTGTTTACGGGAGCTCAAGGTCAGAAACAAGCTGCGAGGTTGGGAATCCTTTCTCTTTTTTTACCGTAACACGGGGGACATGTAGCCTACGATTAGAGTATTATTATTTACGGTGTTATTTTATCTTGGGTTACGCTCTTAGCTCCAGCAATGCCGCAAGACCTATATCTATTTGTTGTGAATAACGCGGCGGACGACAATGGACTGCTTTTTTTAACGGTACAATGCATTTCACCTACCAGATAGGGAGAGTCCAAGCTGAAATATGGAAATGTGTTGTGATGCTGAGTAATTAGTATCAATGAACACGTTTGGCCTGGGAAAAAAAACTGACCGAATGAAATAAAACGCTATTTTTTTTTTACTCAGGATACGTGCGGAACAGTTAGAGAGAGAATTCTGTATTGGACAATCGTAACAGGTCCGAAGCGCACTTTTCCCCCTTCAGCGAAAGAAAATGATCTGGTCAATGAAATGGACATGCCTCATTATTCAATGAACACAATCTCTCACCAAGGCATCGTTTACAGACAGGAGTTTCTTCGCGCTACTCCAAATTTAAAGGTAAGAAGTGCGAAGCTTACGCATGGGTTTAGGGGGTTTGGAATGGTAACCCGAAGGCGTTTCGCTTTTGAAAGTCAATCTAAACAATTGCTATTTTCTATTGTATCATCTCAGTGGGGCCTGTTTCTCGACGTGATTAAAAAATACAGTATAATTAAATATCCATAGCGGTGACGTTAGCATGCGGGGTTGTCAGGGGGAAACGTGTAGTCTACATAATGAATGCATAGGAAGACATTGTACAGCGACTCAGAACCTACTCTTATCTCTTTTATATTTCAACGATTTCATAATAGTCACATATAAAAGTTGTATATTCCAGACGTTTAAGATAGACAACGGAGTGTGCATTAACGTATTGGACACATGACATGCATAACACAGGCAGATATTTGCGAGTACTTTTAAGGAAGTATTAACTGCCCCCCCCCCCATCCAATCTGCTTCGAAAACTTTCTCATCACATCCCTAGGGGTTTTGCTTAGAATTTCAGCTAACCTGAGTGCAGATTGTTGGAGAAATAGGATCAAAGTTATCCGCTGCATGCCATGTGTCAAAACTTGTGAGATGGAAGAGCCGGTGAGACCTGCCATTTTGTGCTGTGATCGACCTCTTATGAATAGCAGCCATGCATTATGCTTTGAGGAACGTTATGATGGCATCAACAACTGAGGGCTAAATGTCATACACGCTTTAAAACCTTGTATCTGGACACAACACACATATTACTGGAGAAATGAATGTTTGAACGACTGATTCAAAACGCAATTGCTTGGGGAAAGGTATCCAAATGGTAAAAGTTATAGCGATTCGGAAACGAATAGAATAGGCACCCATGACAAATAATTTCATGAAAATGACGTAGCCTAGCCAATAACTTAATCGGGGACGAGGTCGAGTCTAGCAAGTAGCGTAAACCATAGCCTTCATAGCTATATACATTCACGTTGCCTAATGTAAATGTTCCAAAAATATAAATTATATATTTAAAGTGCATATAGACTGTTGGTGTGGGATTAGATGTTTTGTTCTTGCGCTGTGAATCTCAAATCTGTCAGGATAAATATATTCCCATACAGTCTGATAACCCCAAAATGTTAAAAGTGCCTTAGTACGAGTCTATTATGTATCATTTCGTGGAATAAAACACATGCTACCGTTGCAGGGGCACTACCAGTGCTTCAAACTCTCCCCGGTAGGACTAGTCTGCAGGTGTCCCTCATCCAACCGAGCAGCCTTTCACCTTGAGTAGAAGGGAGCGATCCTCCCATGTAAACACGGAAGAACCAGTTTTGAGATTAACCCAGCTCGAAGGCAGCAATTTAAAACAGTAGCCTAGGCTACAATGGCTGATAAAACACATGACCCCCTTAACCGTAACGTAAGCGTTACAAAACGTCCATCACATTGTTTTACTTTTTTTTTTTGTGTATCTTCCGCAAAGTTGAGTTTGCGAAAAAATGTTTATTCCTTAGATTCATTGTCAAAGGAAATGAACAAATAGGATGCACAGATGCACTGTTCGAGTTAGCCACTGTCATTGTTTAATGGTATTTGCCAGGCGGATATTATGTCTGTAATAGTGTCTGGGCGTGAACCTTTTTGTGTCAGTTCTTTTTATTTTCTTATTGAGGTGAAATAGCGATGGACAACAGTCACACTGGAGGGCACTGAATTCCAGATCGGGGCCCTACAGTAGCCTCCATGCAATTACCGGTAGTTAGGAGAATGACAATGAATTGTGAAAGGTGTTTTGAGGGAAGAGAAAGTGTGACTTTACAAACTGGTATGTAGTTGCAGCTCCTGTGTGTGTTGTCCTGGAGATACTTGACTGGTAGTTGACTGTCTGCTACAAAATGTGGGGGAAATATATATATTTTTATTTTATTTATTATTATTATCATCATAATTAATTAAGCAAGAATTCAATGAATTGTATGACAAGCTATCACGTTTCACTTAGCTCAAACAATTGCTTTTACACATTCAACATTTTTGTCTTGTGTACACTCTATTGTGAATTTGGTGTTATATTCCTAATCCCATTTTTAAACATGTCTTGTTCTTATATAAATCACATTCCTAAGCATCACCAGTCCTGTGTTTGATCTAGTTCGTCAACCTGTTTAGTGGTTCAGCATTGCAGTGTATCCTAGTGTACCTGTGTCTGTGTTCCGTGGGTGATGACAAGCCACGGTAATGCACATCTTTCGGGGGAGAGAGAGCGAGAGAGGAGGATGAGAAGAGGGCATGGGTATGGCATCAGTGCTCCTCTCCGGACCTGTCAGTCTGCAGCCAGTCAACTGTAGCCGGAGCAGGAGAGCAGTCAGAGACGTGATCAAACAGCCATCCCACTCTTAAATGATTCTCAGCTCCTTTAATTGGTCGAAATTGTCTTCCAGATGTACGGCAGTAGCCAGGGTCTCTTGTGGGACGGTATGGCAGGCGAGGCCTGGTGATTAGGTATTAATTGATATGTGCAGTGGAGCCCCCATCCCCTCTGGCTCCAAAGGCTAAGGCCTTTACCCCGGTGGCTGTGTTCTCCCTTCACCCCCCCCCCCCCCCCCCCCCCCAGTCTAGTTTGGCAGGCAGGAGGGGCTGTTTCAGGAAGGGGCTGGAAAGGAAGGCTGGGGGCATAACACATAACAAATAGGCGCAAGGCTGTGGTGAGCCTTGTAGTATGGTGACCTTGATTTAGAAGGTACACTTTGGAGAGATGGTCTTCTGTCAGATGTCATGAGCCCTGTTTGAGCTACAGAGACGTCTGTAGGCTGTGGCTCTTAACAGTTCTCTTCTCATGTGTGTCGCATAGCATATATTTTAAAAGGCGCGTGTGTGTGTGTGTATGTGTGTGTGGATATGAGGGCGACAAGGATGTGAAAGTCCAACGTTTCTGTGGATAGTAATCGTAGGCGTCAGTGTGATCTAAGAATAAAGACTGGGCCGACAGATGAGGTGATGACGGATGAGCTTGACTCAATTGCCTCATGCCAGGGTGCCACCAGAAGGAGCGTCTGTCTGTCTGGGAAAGGGGGAATGAGGGAGAGGGAGAGCGAGAGCACACCGGAGAGAGGGAGAGAGGGAGCGAGGGGTTTGCAGTGCCAGAGCGCAAACGAAGAGGTAGGCCTCTGGTTAAAAAGAAAGTTAGGCTGGTTAAAGGAATAACACCAGCTTAAAGGACATACGTGATAGCTAGAATTTGTAGATATATTCACAGATATGTTCTCTCTCTCTCTCTCTCTCTCTCTCTCTCTCTCTCTCTCTCTCTCTCTCTCCCCCCCCCTCTCTCCCCCTCTCTCACCCCTCCCAGTCTTCCCAGGGGTTCTGGGATAGATCTATATGGATCGTGGACCTAAGTATCTAGATTGATGTTTACGCTCAATAATAGAATGTGTTAAGTTGGACTAGTTTGCCCATCCTTGGGAAAGATGAGCAGCTTGTGCTTTGGCCTCGGCCTTTGTCTAAGTGATCTATCTAATCACACACGTCCACCGTAGCCATTCATCTGTGATTTTTCAACCCAAAAAATGCAATATTAGAATACCTCCTGAAATGTCCCCTTTGCATACAGTACCACAGTCAGCAGGCAGTTTTGCAACATTAAAGCCTATTTTTTTTTTTTTTTAACGTTTATTAGCATTTAGATTTATAAATGTGCTGCACATTGTGTCAAGACTGTTTCCTTTTGATCTGCAAAGGAGCACAAAATTACAGCCATGTCATTTTTTGTAGACAACAGCTTAACACAAACAGGCAACCACCCATCAATCACGTGTTCTGAAGCATGCCATTGTGTATTTAGCATTCTATCCGGCGTGCCTTAAAGAGTGGTAAATATCTGCAGTGCTGTTGGGGGTTGACTCCAGAACTGTGGAGTGGGGGGGCAGTTACCGAAGGAAATATGTAGTATGAGATCTCTCCAGCTCTATGCGGGCTACAATGATGTCTGTACTCTGACTTTGCAAAGGTCGTGACCGGCTGGTCGCTAGTTAGTGCATTTTGGGTCCATGTAGAGGGGACCCTGGTGAGACGGCTTGTTCTAGAGAAGCAAGAGGACCCTGCACCTTTAATTATGATCAAGAGGTTTTCTCCAAAGGACAGAGGCGTAGCGGTTATGTTGCCTCGTAAATCTGCCCCTGATGCCGTATATTGTGTTGAACTATTAATGTACACTATTATAATGCATATTCAGCTGCCTCTTCAGGACCTGATTTGCATAATTGGATCTTTAATGAAACTTGCCTTGTGGAGGAAAAAAAAGAAAAGGGAAAAAAAAAAAAATGAGGAGAAGAAAAACACGATAGGAAAAACCCTGTGTATATTTGTTGGGAGAAGTTGTACTTTGATTTTAAAAGAAGGGGGGCTTTAAAAGAGAGTGACCTGCGCACCACACACACATCAGTGGCGTTGCTACAAATAGGATGAGAAGTGCCTCTGAAAGCTGTACATTCCCAGCCAGGTCTCGCGGGTTATTACTACAATAGCCTGGGGGACTTTAGGTTCTATGTCTACACTCATTTCGTGCACTTGTTACACAGGGAAGATGGGTCTTTTGTAGAGGAGCTGCTCCGCTCGGCTGTCGGAATTCCTCTGTCGCAAATATTTTGACAATTCCTAATCAGGAGCAGTCAGATATTAGGAGTGCTGAGTGCCTTTGCTTTCTAGGGGCTGTGAGAGTTTCAAAGCCAGGTTTTTTTTTCTGTCCTCTTGCATATGCCTGAGAATCACTGTGTTTGACTGTTTCTGTGATCTTTTTAGTGTATTTGTTGATATGCATGATACACTATATAAGAAATATAGTGAGAATGTTTTCAACATGTTTATATTCTGTGTGTGTGTGTGTGTGTGTGCGTATGCGTGTGCGTGCGTGCGTGTGCGTGCCTTTACGGGACTTCTGCTGTGTTCTCCAACTTGTTTGTGGGTAAGAGGGTATTATGTTTAATTGGTTAATTAAACTCTAGAGTCATTTTTCCTGGACTTCAACAAGTTGAAGGTTATAAAAGCTACTGGTGCCATTTTCAAATAAACGTGAGAGTCATATATAATGACATGTTATTTGTCCTGCGTTTGAAGGACCTATCGTTTAAAAGTGAATGAAAAAAAAAAAAGCGAGCTGGATTTTGAACAGCACAGCAGAAGAGGAGCAATTTAGCAGCACTATAGCACAAGTGGTTTTTATCCATGAGGGGAAGAGTTGTGAATCAGCCACCAATGTTAAAAACGTATAACAACCAAATGGTGATGATGTATCATAGTGCGAGGGGCACAAAACACTCCCTCTACTCCAGAGACATAAGAGTGGATCAGGTGTCAAAACAGTTTACATGTTGCCATTAGAGCCATGCTAGGGAGTGAGCGAGGTGGAGGACAAAAAAATAGGTTCAAGTGCGTTAGCTAGCATTGAGCTGCCATTTACCCAGGGTGTGCAGAACCCCCCCATCTCTTTATTACTCCCTCTCTTTCCTTCTCCATCATTCTCTCTTCCTCCACTGCCAGTGTGCTCATGGGGAGTTTCAGGCTGGTGCAGTTTGTTCTCCCAGGTGGACCTGTATTGTATTAGACCCTCAGTACCCCCTCCCAGACCCCCCTCACGTGTAATTCCTTGAGGAGATGCCTGGGCCTGAGTTGCTGTATTGTCCCCCCCCCCCCCCCCCGTGGACCGAGCGCTCCCGCTGTTGAATCTCTCGGTAATGATGTCACAGCGATAGTGGAGGGGAGCAAATGTCTCCTGATTCCACCATTTAACGGCTGGCTGAATTGGCTGATAATGATAGCATTGGCGTCTCCAGGCTCGGAGACGGATCAGGCCCTGTGAATTAGTGGCTCCTAACCAGAGAGAGAGAGAGGAGGAGGAGAGAGGGAGAGAGAGAGGGAGAGGGAGGGAGGGAGGGAGGGAGGGAGGGGAAGAGATGATCTGACAGTGAGGGAGAGAGAGAGAGAGACAGAGAGAGAGACAATGAGGAGGGGATGATGTACTTAGCTATGTCTCTGGACTGCTTTTGAAAAAGCTTCCTGGAGATTTCCACGGCAGTGTTGATAAATGTGGCTTGATAAAAGTCAGTAAAATGTCGGCCTGTCTGCACACCTCTATTAGGGTAGGGGACATTTGTGATAATGGCCAGTTGGAGTCAAACAGAGAGGTATAATGTCAGCTCGCACAAAATATACTGTAACTCCCAATCAAACTTGTATTTCTAGTTGAAGGCCTGCTGAATTTCTGGTCTATCAATTCAAATGGTTGTCTTGGAATTAGCCGCTGATTTATCTGTTGCCTATGGATGTGTATTTGAGGGGCATGTGGGAATACGGTTGCAAGTTCGCTCTTTATTTGTGTATTGCACTTTATTAACACAGATTTATTCGATGCCGTATATATCATCTGCCTTTTTATACAATTTAAAACTGAGCGCATTAGCCTGCATTTTAAAAACACAAGTTTCCCCCTGAGATGCACTAATACCATATTACTGTTTTCCATGGATGCTAAAGTAAATATTTAGGCCTAAAGGCAAATTAAGATTCCCAGCTTTGAACACATGCTCTTTTGTGAAGGCTGGCACTCACTGACCACATCTTCAGGTCAACAGTGTCATAAGAGGGAGCAGGGCAGCTTGTTTGCACAAATATTGAATATACATTTATTTGTATATTTATGACATGCTCTGCTTGTCCAAAAGCTGGGAGGTACTCGCTCCACCCAAAAAATGTGTGCTGCGAGTGTCACCAAAGAAGGGCTCTTTTAGAAGGCTCTGGGAACATCTCACATTCCACGAAGGAGGCCTTTTTTTTTTTTTAAGAGACAAGGTATGTGGTCCTGTGACTGCTGGACTTAAAATTCACATTGAATACGCACGCACGCACGCACGCACGCACGCACGCACGCACACACACACACACACACACACACACACACACACACACACACACACACACTCACACACAATCAGTAGTTCCCACCTGGTGTTTTAAAAACAGGAGAACAGGCACTGTGTGGGGAGAGCTGTCAGTCCTGTGTGAACCACTTTAAAAACTGCAACTCAAGGTGTGAGCTAAATAGTATTTACTTTAGGGAATTTGTCTTTATTTATCTGCGTTATTACCGAGGTGAATTTTAAAGGGCTTTTGGAGAGAATTCCCCTGGCACGTAGCTTCTTTTATTTTTTTATATATTTTTTTACCCCTTTTAAGTGTTAAGATGTGCTCGTACCCCTGCTGCAGCAAACCCTTAACAGATCTCCCGCAATTTCTGATGATTTTCATAAATCAGCCTTTTTTTCCTCCCGTCTTTTTGTTTTCTTTCTTTTTCTTCTTGATCATGAGGCGTTGTTTTCTCCTCTCATTTCTCTGTTTCATCTCTTTGTTATGTCGTTCGCACCAATCGTTGTAATGGGGAGAAAGCTAAGTGGAAGTGCTGGGCCACAGTCTTGGATGCTTTCTCCTGTTTTAGTAAATAGGACTGTCAGTGTGGATCAGGCAGGAGCTGTGTGGGCAACACTATCCACACTCCACTCAGAGGCCCATCCTCCACTAGAGCTTGTGAGAAACAGAGCACTTTGAAGAAAATGACTCCACAGGAGAAACCAAGTTGTTGAGGAAGAAATGTGCATGTGTCTATGTCCATGGGAACAGAACACAGTGATAGACTCATAGAGGGAGTGGGGGGGGGGGGGGGGGGGGGGGGGGGGGGGGGGGGGGGAGTTCACCCATGAGTTTAATCATCCGTTCACTGTGTGCTTCTAAAAACGGTGGCCAAGTGACCGTGGTTCCATAGCTCACCCGGACCTGCTCTCTGCACAAGGGGCTCACACCAGACCCATCATGCCCCTCTGTGGTCAGGTGGTTTCAGACAATTCTTTGTGTTGTCTTTGTAGTGATCGGGTTGCACCCACAGACCTCCAATAGCCTGGTGTGAGGACCCATCCCAAGCTCCTGGAGTTCTTTACAGTTCTTCACGCTGTATTCCCCATGTAGCCACCTCATCATCTGGCAGATTAAGCTAATGATGACCACACAGATGATGTACTTGTTAGAGTGGTGAACTTTTGCCTGGTGTTGATAGTTTAGGCTTTTTATGTGGGGGGGAGGCATCATTAGTGCAATGAAATATCTTCTCTGTTTAAATTTGCATGAAGATGGTTCTGTGACCAGTCATCGTTAGATCAACCAGGCACAGCCTAGGTTGTAGAGAAGATTCATGTGTTATTCCCCAACCCCGCCGTCTTGGGAGGTCTCTGTTAAAACGCTAACTTCGGCGTACCCCCCCCACCCCCCCACCCCCCTCACCCAGTGACGTTCTGGACCGATCCATTTCAGCGCCGTCGGAATGGGAACGTTTTCCGGAGATTTGGGTGGAGTTTATTCCTCTCTCTCTCACTTTCCTCTGATTGCTGTAGCCTCGGGGCTCTCCAGCACACACTAGATCCCTGTGATTATATTAATGGCCTCCCGCTCTGAGTCGGAGGCAAAGGACCCACAGGATAATGGGCGTCAGCGTGGAGCGGTGGGTAGGGAGATGGATCTCTGACCATCGGGTCGTAGGTTGAAAGGCTCAGGTGAAGGAAGCTGCTCTTGGTCCCCTTGGGTGGGGTGCTTAGCGGGGAACGTGTTAGTGAGTGGATGCCCAGACTAGCTGGAGTATGGCAACATGAGAAACACATGTATGAAATCTGGAATGAACCGTAACAGTAGAATTACTATACTGTAGCTAGGTAATAGCAGACGTTAGCTATCGTTTTCAGAACTGGCTGATTATAAGCGCTTAGGTAATGTGGATCAGTGTTAGTCATTTTGCGTTTATGATAGCGACACAGTGGGATTTAATTTGGTCTGTGTTGGTTTCCAATTGTATTTATCTTTAGCAGACTGTATAAGGACAGAACCCAAAGGTTTGTACACACTGTATGAATGTGTGTATGTTTGTGTGATACGCTGAAGCTTGTGCATGCTTTGTAGTTGTAGTACAATGCCCGAGGTACTTTGATATGGGTCATGTAGCTGTACCCCCCCCAGGCCCTGGATCGTATCCGGTGGGAGTCCCTCTCCTGCTGGGGAGCACATTTGATCCAGGCAAGGCCGGTGCTAGCATGGAGCCGAGAGGGGTCAGGCCCGTCCTCACTCTCTTTTTCATCCAATTTCCCCGGCTGCAGGCGGCCCTTCTCTCCACGCTTTTGTTGTCAGAGGTAATCTGTGAAGGGATCTTAATTATGGAGGTTCGGCCTGTTTTTTTTTTTTTTTTCTTACACGCTTTTAATCAAACAGCGTAGTTAGTTAGTAATGAGGATGAGGGAGGAACGGTGCGTCTGCTTCCCCATGCTGTTGGGTGTCGGGAAAGAGGAACAGGGAGCGTAAAGAGAGGATCGTCCCATTGTATTTATTATACCATCGTACTGTGTTTATTTAGGACACGTCAACAATGCAACCCATTTTTTGATGGATTATCTTCCCCAACAGAATTGCCTCATTTAATTCTCGAGAGATTTTGCTAATTTACACAAATAACTATTTAGAAGCCAGTCCAAGAGTCAGAAGACCCAAAATATTCCAGGACCTGAACCCAGTAAACAGGACTTCAACCATACAACATCACCATTCGTGTTGTTGGACAAGCAATGAAATGACTGACTGATTTAATGAATCAAGGGCTAAATTGAAAAGACAAGAGGGAGGGGCAGGTGTGGTAGGATTGGGGGGGGTAGATGGGATCCATTACACATAAACACCCTTAGCATCGATGGGATGATCCAGAGGGATTAGATTGGAAATCCTGACGGACGTTGAAAAGGTGACCACATGGAGGGAGGGCTGCATAATGAGCCCACTGGCAGATGCTCGAGAGTGGAGAACCTCGCCGGCCCCCAAGGTCAAACGGGGAGTCACATCCAGGTCACAGGAGGTCAGAGGCCAGCAGCCTTAGTTAGAACACAGCGCACTGGAGGCTCAATGTTAACCGCTTAACAAAATCCCGGCTGACTGAAAGACTTCTATTGACGTCTCCCTGTGGTTTGGGTGCACGTTTTCTAAGGCTGTGTGTGTTTGTAGGAAACTAACATTTGTGTGAATTAACCTTCACGTGGATGTGACGAAGACAGTCTTTCGAGACTGTCACTACTCTGAACCTATGGGATTTCCGTAAGGAGTAGTTCACCACCTGGGGGACTTTGATGATCTAAACTCTAAACTGTGTATCGTGGTGTCTTGTTTGAGCCGCGACTTCGGCTTTCGGTGGAACCCTTGTGCGACCAGTACCAGAATAGGACTTGAGGGATTAAGCAAGCTCTGGTTTCCAGAGTTAGGCCTGGCTAATTTAGACAGGGGTCACTGTGCCAGGGACTGGGGTTAAACGGTGTGACTGTGGAGGTCAACAGTAATTAGCTTCCATATGACCCACTGTGTGTGTGTGTGCGTGCGTGTTAGACAGAGAGAGAGAGAGAGAGAGAAGGGTGGAGGCGGTGTGTGTGTATGTTTGTCGAAGAGTTTTAGGAGTGTGCTTGTGTGTGTGTGAACAAAGGGACAATTGCAGATAGCATCACTACTCTGTAGCTCTCTCGTAATTGTGTGTCTCTTCAAGTGTTCCCAATGCACGTCCTTCTATGGCCAGCTCACATCTTGTCCTTATATTATTAAAGGTGGCCTCCGTGCTTAAGGAAGACCGACAGATGGCCGCTTTCATAAATCATGCTTATAAGATGATTCTAGAAATCACCAGCCACTATCTCGCTTTGGTTACAGTAGCTTACATCCTTATAGGCATGTTTATCATGATGTCGTTGCAGGGGTTAAAACCCGTCCCTACCCTCTACATGTTAATTATTATTTCAGAGTCAAGACACTGATGACGACCTACAGTGAAATAGAACAACATGTTAGAAAATCGGGTGGCTAACTGTTAAAAAATAAAAAGCAATCCTTTCTTTGCTATCCTTGTATGTGTAAGCCTCCCTCTCTTACGGTAACGTGTGTTCTTGTGCTTGGCTGAAAGTAGCTCGTAACAGGATGTTAAATATATAGCAGTAAGAGAGGGGGGGGATAAGGGGGGAGATTATGTCTGTGTGGTTGCACTATTTCTTGATGTATGCACCATGTCAGGCAGCCATTGTCTCCTGGGTAAAGAATGATAGTTCAAATACCTACCATCTCTCCCCTGGTGCTCCAAATGCTTGGCTTTGAAGTTTTTATAATCCATCTGTCATCTTCGAGCAGGGAGGGCACATGTTCTGTACTGCTCAATTACAGAATTTTCTTTTGCCAGCTACAATGAGACAGGAAGCAAATAATATGGGCGACCCAAAAGGGAGAGGAGTTGGAGAGGAATCGCTCGAAAATGCTGCATTCCTGGCGTTCTCACGCACTTGATTGTGTCCCTCTCTCTCATAACAGGAGAACAAAGCGTGTTTGTTGTGGGCGGAAAGTCTGAACCGCTTCCTACTGTTACAATTATGAAGAATTTGATTGAATGCTTATTGTTTCAAGGACAGCGATTTCGCCACTTTTTGGGAGAGTCAAACATTCACTATAGTCCACGTAAGAGCACTAACCTTACAGCTTATTAATCAAATTGTATTTGATATTAAGATTAATCTGCTACAGAAACAAAAGGGTAATATATGTTGGCTTGGCAAGTGAGAAAATGTGCATTTTGACGACGCATGCATTGCACACAGAGTAGTATATATGTTGTCAGTTTGATGTACATTCTAATGAAGTTTTTTTTTGCAGTGCATGGTGCTGAAATCATCTTTAATTGGAGAATGCTGTGATTCGGTGCTTTAAAGCTACACTGAGGAGCCTAGAACGTCCGATACCCTCGCTTCAACAGAAAAACAACAACAGCAGCAGTTGCAAATTAGACCTCCGAAACATTTCTTCTTCGGGAGAGAGAGGCATTTAATTATTTTAGCTTTAATACACAACACTGTTAGATCTCTCTGTCTTATTTCATATCTTCTCTGAAGAGCCCCAAAGAAGTCTCAAAGGAGATGAAAGATGGACAAAAAAATGGACATTTTACATTCTTTTGTTGCCTTTGAAACGTCAATATTTTGCCTGTAATTGTCTCATACTATGTTATGCATCTTCATTTATGGAGGAATAATACATTGGGCCTTTCTTCCTAAATAAAAGCAGCACCCATCTGCTTGTGGAGCCACTCCTGGTTGCCTGCTCCTCACAAAAATAATACTCGTCCTAATGACTTCCACATATTTTGAAATCTCCCTTTTGAAATTGGTCTTGGCAGATTATTTGCAGGTACTTGAGATGCATCTGTTTGCAATTTTGCAATGTGGAAGACTTTAATGCAGCGCTCGGCGGGAGCCGAGGAGAGGGGCTATTTTAATCTCAGAGTAACGCCGGCTATCATTACAATTGCCTAGGCCCTACACTGCCTGGGTCCGTCTCACCCAAGCTGGGCGAAAAATAGGAGACATTGGAGGGGTCAAGGTCAAGATCTCTGTGGGTCAGGTTTAGGGTGCCCTTCCTTTAGTGAAGCCGCACTGTCTGCCTGATAACTGGTCAGACCCCTTGCAATGGCACAGCCCCTCTACAACGAGATGGGTCCTTTATAAAGGAAGTGATTAGGAAACCAAAGCTGAACTCATTGTGACTTCAGTCCTTATTATTTCTACCATGTGGCGGGCAGCTGACCGGCTTAAGACGTGTTTTTTCTTTTGTGTTCTTTTTTTCCCCTTCTCATTCAACTGTAATAACTTACCCTATTGTCCCACCCAGGATATCAGGACATAACCAAGGCTGCCAAACTGGGATTGTATAGGTGGTTACAATTACATTCATTAGATTTCATCAGGGGTGTTTATGCAGTCGGACGGTAAATGAAAAAAGACGACCTTTCAACTCCGTTCTTTGTTTTGTATTTTTTGTTCTTTTTGTTTTATTAGGAGTGAGGGGAGGGCGATGCCAGAGGAGGAATTATGTTGAAAGTGTATGCCTTGCAACTTTTTCCCTGTTGGAAATGTTTATTTGAACAGTAAGCTCATGATTTGAATATTTGTAATCCATGCTTAAATTTACAGGCCAGATGAACTTTTTGGCACAGAATGGCAACCATAAGTAGGATTTTCTGAAAAGCTTTACAAAATTTTAAGCCATTTGCATGGCTTATATAATTTAGAGGCAAAAAAATGTGTTCTGTCTTATTACTTTATACCTTTAAAATGTTCCTTATTTGTCCTCTCGATTTATGTACATTTGCTACTTTACGTCCTATAGTAATGTGCATTTTAAAGCTCAGTTGGGTCATTGAACGAGTATATGAAGACTTCAAAAAATGCAGAGGCCCAGACGCTGGAGTGGTTTTCCTCCATGTTCAATTCAAATGAGTTTACTCCATATTGACTTCTAATGCTGAAAGGCCACCCATCTTGTAGGCTGGGCGGTCGCTGAGCCGAGCAAAAAGGAACGCTTTCTTAAATGATGCTAATCAGTCCGGAGGGGCCTGGCCTCCATCCTTCATCAGTTTTCTGTAATTCAGATGTGCTGAGAACCTGAAATTAAACGTGTCAGTGTGTGTGCATGTGTGTATGTGCGCTGCAGGGGTGTGGGGGGTTAAGGAGAACCAAATTAGTGGATGGGAGAAATAACTGAAGCCGTGGCTTTCTCTTGGGCTACACGTTGGTGAATGTCAAGATGATTTAGCTTCTTTTCTATTTGCTGTTTGCCTGAAAAGTCCAGCCCTCCTAAGATTGCAGGGGTTTCTGCTAGCCATTTGATGAAGGTATACCTTTATTGAGTCAATCAGAGCCTATAGGCAAAGCGTCAGTATGTGTGTGTGTTCTTGTGTGTGTGTGTGCAGACGCCAGTTGGGCGAACAGCTGAACCATGGCGCAGCCCCCTGCCCCTCGTAGGCCTTGGCAGTTAGCGGTGTGAAAAAGCCCACTCTTTGAGGGCATTATATAGATTAATGTGGTGTGCCTGGGGGCTTCCAGCGACACCTCACCAGGGAGGCCGTACGGCAGATCTGGGGGCTGACGGGCGTTAAGGGGGGACCATGGAGGACTGGGGGGGACTGGGGGGAGCAGAGCCCCATCCTGGGGAAGGCAAACAGAGGCTTCTGGCCTGGGTATTGGGGGGATTGTGTGTGGCTTGTGTGACCTGCGATGGGCATCATCTGGCCCAGGCGGCTCGTTATAGGACCCTGCTCTCCTCAGCCAAGCAGCTCCACTGTCTGGACCTCTGTTTCAGCCAACTGAGACACTTCCTTTCACACACACACACACACACACACACATCACACATCACACATCACACATCACACAATATACACTGCACTGCACTGCACTGCTCCTACTTCCCGTACACCCACAATTCTCCTACTCCACGCACACACCCTCACACCCTACTCCACACACCACACACACATCACACATCACACACTGCACTGCACTGCACTGCTCCTACTTCCCGTACACACACAATTCTCCTACTCCACGCACACACCCTCACACCCTACTCCACACGCACACGCACACATACACATTGACATAAGCATACATGCTAATACATTCATGAGTGCATACTTACAGAGAACAAAGGACTGTACTGTGTCACCATATATTCATTGTAATAAACAGAAATATCCAATGTGAATGTTCTGGTATCAAATAGTCAACAATAGTTAGTCTGAACCATGTATCAGATTATCACACACACACACACACACACACACACACACACACACACACACACACACACTGTATCCCTCTTAAGATCTGTATGTATAAAAGAAAGTAGAAAAGAACAACAGAGTACTAATCTTTCTAAATTGGAATAAAATCTTGCCTACTTAAACAGCACATGAAGAACAACAACGGTCCCATTGTTGTCTCTCTGGTGATTGTTAATGTTTCCGAATCTCTGATTTCATAACTTTGCTTTCTATAGTGAAAATGTGGAGATTTATTATCAGGATTTTACCACATTCCATTCAAGATTAGGCACATCTGGTAGTGTGTGTTTGATTTGGTTTATATCAAATTGTGTATACAGTATATACCTGGGACACATGGATATTTGTGGGTCTCTATATCTCTATCCATGCATGTGTGTGTGTGTGTGTGTGTGTGTGTGTGTGTCTTTCTGTGCATGTGTGTGTGTGTGTGTGTGTGTGTGTATGTGTGTGTGTGTGTGTGTGTGTGTGTGTGATTGTTCTAGCAGGGGCGCTCCTTAAATAACCTACTTTTGTCTGACAACAGCATTAGTTGTAGAGGTGCACATATGCAAAAAGCTATTTGGAAAGGCATCCTCGTTGCTGTCAGCTTTTATTATGCGGGAAGGTGTCATGTTTGTAACGAAGCTGAGTGCAGATGGCAGAGTGGAAGAAATGGATCACTAATTTTAACAATGATTAATGAACAGAGATGGAAAATGAATTACATTGGACTATTGGAGGCAAGGAATATTTGCAGTTAAAATGTTAACTTTGTCTGCCAGGCTGGTGTAGTATGGGAAGGGGAATGAGTGTGTGTAGTGTGTGTGGTGTCTATAGTGTGTGTAAAATCAACACTTGTCTGCTCTTGACTGACATTCCCCTGCTTAAACACTGCATGTGCTATACACATTGTTTTCACCCCCGTGTATTACGCTAGCATTAAAAGAACACAATGCGTAATAGGATAAACACAGCAAAGGTTATCCTGTCTAAAAAAATGCTATAGTATTTCCTGCATACTCTGGTATCAAGCCACTGTGTACGTTTATACTTTCTGGAGAACTAGTGAGGTAGGAGTCCTTCACCCCTTTCCATGGGCCTTTTTGGCAGTTACCGTATGGCCCAAATCTCACACCATCGTTGACCACACCACCCACCGACCTAGTACCAACTATTGGGTATGCCATGACTGTTGGGCTGAATCTTTCTAAGACAGGAGAGGTGAGCTACTCAACTCAACCCCTCTCGAAGGAACATCTGAAAGACCCCAGAGTAGCAAAGTATCATCCATGACAAACAGGATTCTGAGAGCAGGAGTTTTCTCTCTCTGTTTCTTTACTGTTTTTTTCTCCTTCTCTACTTTTTTTTGTTGCTCCCAGTCTTGCGTCTCTATCGGGGCTTGCAGGGTGGGCGGCTTGTGCGATCCTGCATAGTAGGTATATGTGAACTATTTTGAATTTAATTAAGCTCCTGATGGGAAATACTTAAAGGGGGAGAAAAAAATGCAACAACTTCTGGAAACAATGTGAGTGTGCGCAGAGGAGATCTCACGTTACCCGGCATATGCTAAGCACTCAGAAAACATACACAATGCCTTTGGTGAACAAGGTAGGGGAAATGCTCCTGGGAGCCAATTTAGAATGTGACTTAAGGCAAGTGTGCCTTTGTGTGTGTGTGTGTGTGTGTGTGTGTGTGTGTGTGTGTGTGTGTGTGTGTGTGTGTGTGTGTGTGTGTGTGTGTGTGTGTGTGTGTGTGTGTGTGTGTGTGTGTGTGTGTGTGTGTGTGTGTGTGTGTGTGTGTGTGTGTCTTTTCCTATTGAAATAGTAGTGGGGATAAGAATTCCCCTTGCAGGCTCCTGGGGTGGCCTCCTTTGAGAACCACATCTGTGCCCCTCTGCCCCAGCTCCAGCCCCAGCTCCCCAGCCCCACTCACTCTGACTCGACGTGAGGCCTCAACCCAAACCCACTCACTGAGTTACGCTCTACTATAGAGGGAGAGCAGGACGTGTAGTTCACGTGGCTCATGCCGACCTGATTATTTGCCTTGTGTGAAGCGGCAGGCCTTTAATGTAGGATTGCGTAACATTCTGTGCGTTGAAGGTTTGTTTCACGTTTTGTAGCGCATGTCATTTTGGAGGACTTAGCCTCTGTTTCGATTATCAAACGTAAATGTAACCCTTCTCAGTGTTTTTTTCTCCCCGTACCATATGCCGTGGACCATACCTGTTCTTACTGTCATTATAACACTTGCATTTCATTTAGGCTTCTCTGTGTATTGACTGTACTTGTACTACTGTACTTGCACTAGTTCGCAGAATTTTATGAAAATGATCAAATGTTTGGAAAGTGCTTACTGTAATGGGTATGTTGGTGTTGTTTTCTCTGTCGCCATTGTGCACTCTTGTCAAACTTCAATAGCACCTGCACTGAATGTCCTGGTTTGTCTGCTTTGTTTACAGGCGCTTGTCTTCCCCCCCCCCCCCTTCCCTCTGCAAACCTGTCTGTGTTCTTCCTGAGCTACGTCGGTGAGGTGGCAGTACTGCAGGTATGGATCAGTGGCACCCCGATTGATCACGTAAAGAGCAGGATATTAAAGATGTCTGTCACACTCCCCCTCCTCCCTGGCATGGTTCTGGGGTGGAATTGAACAAGTGAATGTGAACTTTTCAGCTCAACGCTGTCACCTCCCCTAATCAGGAAGTGAAATCTGTAGCACAGCACTCTCATTTAACTTTCCTAGATCCCCCCCCCCCCCCCCCCAAAAGAAAAAAGAACAATTGCGCTGGAAGTAATGTGATTTCTAAATAAACGCCCGCCTGTCAAAAGCCGAGACGCATTTACTTCCCCAATGTAGCTCAAGGAGACAATTAGCAAACAGAGGTGACACGGTAAACAGGTGCACCCATTATTTCTGGAGCTTGTGGCGATATATCCCCATCTCTGAGACTGATGGTAGATCATGTGACATGGAGGGTGAAGGATCTGTCTGCATCAGGGCTCGGCTGACGGGGTCTGCCAGCAGTTTGCAATGTCCTCCTCACCATCACTATCATTATCATCTCAAAATATGTACTCCCTCTCTTTACCGTCCCAATGTACAGGTTAGATCACGTCTGTCCTCTATCTTTCTCACACACATCTCTTTTCTCTTTCTCACTCTATACATCTCTTTTTCTTGTATGCTCTCTCTTCTCCTTGCCCGCAATCCCTTCCCTGGAATTGTTTTCTTTTAATTCATAGTAGACCCTCGTCCAGTGAGAGAGGTCAAGCCGGTTTGTAAAAATGGATTGCTTGCAAAGTGCTAATCAATGGAAACTTTTTTTTTCTTGAAGCTGGAAAAATCTAGCTATAACATTTATTGAAAAAATATTCCACTGTTTGAACTTGAATTATATGACAGCTGTCTTATATAGCCCGCAGGACTCCGAAGTCAAAGTGTCAGACAGCCTTTATACGCTATATAATACACTAATGATACTATATATTTTATCATTTAAAAATTTAGTTTGTTATTTATATATATATATATATATTTATATATATATATTTTTTTAATACAGAGCAATCCAAAAGTATTTCAATCTTAGATTACGTTAAATGCCATATTTTAAAAAATGTGTGCTATGTTGTAACAGTGTAACAGCCTTGGTAATTGTCGCTGGTGTTTTGGACTGCATTTGCATGCTGAGATGTATAAATCAAATCTAAAATAGTGAGTCAGTCTTTTGGCTTGTGCGGCATCAGAGGTATGTGAGACAGATCTCAGTCATATTGGATCCATCACAAACACATGCTCTCGCTGACGCATTCTCACACAAGGCACATATGCACGCAATCGTCAGGCTTTCTCCAAATGATATCTGGGCCATCACAAGTACAGGGACTAGCTACTAAGAGGATTCCATAAATACGTACCTTACTTCTCAACTCACCTTCTCTCTCCCTTCCAGTATGTGCTATTGACGTTCCACAGACATGACGTAAAAGAGGAATGTTGAGTATTTTTGGATCATTTAGGGACATCGAGACAGCAGAAGGTTCTCTTATTAGTTAGTTATTAGTTAGTTATTAGTTAGTTTATAGCAGTTTGATCTGAATGAGGGGACTTTTTCCACCATGGCCTTTGGATGGATTCAGTGAGCGCAGCCTGTCACTGTTGTGAGAATACATCCTGCTGTTAGAAATATGACATGATTGGCATCCAAGGGACACATTTAGCCTCTGACAGTTTTGACAGAATTAGTTGAAGGAGTGACAGTCTTGGTAAGGAGTTTTAATGATAATAATCATTTTGCATGTTTTTTTTTTTTATTGCAGGATAATTATTGAAGAGGTTCATGTAGTCATGGCTGTAATCAGTAAAGAGAGCTTACAGAAAATCAACAGGGAAACAGATGGTAAAAAAAAAATATATATATATATATTGAACTAGTAAACTTAGTACCAGGCATAGGACGAGGACAATCAAAAGGAAAAATTATCAAATTAAAATCTCTTCACCCTCAGAAAATAAATAAATAAATGAGATTCACAATGCATAATTAGGACTTGTTGGTGTCCTTTGCCAAAGCCACCCAATCAACCCACAACACACTGTACCGATAGGGAAAAAAAATGCACAAAAAGCCGTTCAACTCAAAGAGCGGTATTTAAACAGAAAACCCTGACCCCTTGACTTTGTCTATTAGCATAGAGTGGATTGCATGGGTCGTTCGCACGCAATCGGCACGAATAAGGTCACCGTTTGTTAGTTTCACTCTTTTGGGATCCGCCTACGCGGCGTCCACCCGGACTTTCGCTGGTGCCCAGGCCTCGGATCTGTTTTTTTAAATGATTATTTATTTTATTGTGCACGACCAGTGAGGAAGAAAAAGGGTCTTGCTTTCCAGGGTCGGAGCGATCGGAACACAGAGGCTGCTGCCCTACATTCCTGACTAATTGTATAATTGGAAAAGCTCTCCAAATGAGCGCCCCCCTTTCGCGGGCTGATCTTCCCAGCGCTTCCCCCCTTCAAAGCAAATCACAAAAGAGCATTTTGGGAATAATAATAATTGTAAAAAGCGTCCATTATTAATCTCGTTTACCACCAGCACCGCTGCTGATACTCTCGCTACCACACATGGCACTCATACTCATGGGGGCCAGCCCAACAATAGCGGAAACTTTTCTCTGAACGATATCAGCCATAGCCGCGGTCAAAGTACAACCTGTGGACGACCCTGGAACTAGCCTACTCACCACACTATTTGGGGATGGCCCTGTCTGCAGTGGAAAAAGTCTGTGTATAAACTTTTTAAAATGTTGCCTCACCGGCATATAACTGATGATCTATCTACCTGTGAGCTGTCTTTGCTTTCATATTTTACCGTGACACCCGTGCTCATGGTCGAATTGGATTTTCCGATTTATGGCCCCTCTTGCCCCTCTTACCCGCCTTTCATTTCCATGGATACGGAGGGACAGCGGGATGATTTCTGAGGTCGACTGCTCAAAACAGGATTCCAAAAGTGCAGTTAAAACGAATCTCTTAATTAACCCTATTGATCAGTAAAAAAAATAAAATAAATAGAGGCAAATGTAATTTGCATACACCGAGAGTGATCAATGCATTCACTCATTTTCTTTTTTTTTTCTCTTCTTCCCAAATCTGATTTCCTCAGTTTTCAAAGTGAGCGAAGGAGAGTTCAGACTAATGTGGATCGATCCTGCATCTTGCAGACCGGAATACAAAGCATTGTATTAGTCACTGAAGGGTGAAACATAGCAGGAAGACTTTTGTTTGAAGTTTGCTATGTCAGATCCTTTTCTCACTTAACCAAACATGGAAAGTACTCATCCAGTCCCTCTACCTCGCGTATGCTCTGTAACAACAGGGATGATTATAAATCACAGGTTTGCGTTGGGAACATGAGATTTAAACAATACTCTATTTGTACGCTGAATGGAACAACATATTAGAAAGGTCATATTTATTCAGGGGAAACGACATTCGCTTCTCTTTTTATTTAGTGAAAAGCAACAGCAAAAAAAACACCACCCCCACCACCACCACCGACAACAACAGGAAGAAAAAACTAAAGGTGTTAAAAAAGCAGTATGCTGCTTTTCCCCAAGAGCAGCTTATTATAGTGTATTGATTTATAAGGCTTTAAACGTGATCCTCCATGCTCAAGTCAAGGGCAGGGGGAGAGATGGCTGCAGTCAGGCTACATGACAATCATCGGGTGCTGCAGAAAGCCTGTTTCTGAATAGTTTTGGAACACAAAAGGGTAATTGTTTTAGCCCAGATGTTGCTTTCGCACAACAAGCAGGATACAATGTTCCTACTGAGCTGATGAGCCCAATCAGTGAAATGATTAAAAATTGATTTTGTCCCTGTAATTACAGTATGTAAACTACTTAGCCAGGATTGCAAAGGAAGTGATTTTCTAATTACGTATATACTCTGGTGTCTAATGATTGGTTTTTTGAAGTAATGAAGAGAGGGTCCTAACGACTCCTCTGTGTTCTGTTGTTTAAGGAAAAAAAAAAGAGACCATCGTTAGGGCAAGGCATCAGGCAGACAAAGAGCTCAAATTGAATTTTCGCCAGCGCTAACATGCACAGATTCTGTTTGTTAGCATGCGGTCTGGACGCTAATGGTGGCCATGACTTCTGCGGGGTCACCAGTCCAACAATCTGGACCCTCCAATTAAAACCTCCAGAGTTTATGATGTCATTGTCACCCCCAACACTCCCGCCGTTGGCCCTCACTTCTCTCTCACACACACACACACACACACGCGCACACACACACACACACACACACACACACACACACACACACACACACACACACACACACACACACACACACACACACACACACACACACACACACACACACACACACACACACACACACACACACACACACACACACACACACACACACACAGACGAAATACATCTCAATCTAAACCAGACAACAACCACAGCAGTATTTTCATCTTGTAGCATTTAGCAACTTAATATGGTGAGACAGGAATGTAATATTAGAAAGACTATCCTGTCCTTCAGTTCATCAAAGGTGATGGTATCCAAACGCTGCAGTAGCGGTGAGTGGGTAAAATCACCGGGGAAGCCAAGCCAGAAAACAAAGGCAGATTACAACTTATGTGTTGTGATAATTGCATTGCTTGCTCTATAACCTGTTAGTTCATATGCCTTGCCACCGTGATATATAGGCCTAAGGCTGAGACATTAAGGAGACACAGTTACCTGACCTACAGCATGGTCAAGCAAGGTAATGTTTCCAACATTTTCGGACTACTAAACAACTATTGATTTAGAACCATGGTACCTCATGTCGCAAAGAAAACAGGAGCTGCCTCCACTATTCCAGCACCATTTCAACTTCAACATTTCAACATCATCAAATCATCTATGCTTAGTCTAATAGTGACAAACAGACCCTACTTGTACAAACTCACCCTACTTGTAGGGTTGATGAAACAGTCTATGAAACGGTCTATGACTCTTTCATACATGCACCCTTAACAGAACAGCGCAAACTGGCTCTAACCAGAATAGAAAGAGGAGTGGGAGGCCCTGGTGCACAACTGAGCAAGAGGACAATTACATTAGAGTGTCTAGTTTGAGAAACAGATGCCTCACAAGTCCTCAACTGGCAGCTTCATTAAATGGTACCCGCAAAACACCAGTCTCAACGTCAACAGTGAAGAGGCGACTCTGGGATGCTGGCCTTCTAGGCAGAGTCACTAACATTGAGTGGCTGCTGCCAACACACTGACACTGTCACTGACTCAACTCCAGCCACTTTAATAATGGGAATTGATGGGAAATGATGTAAATATATCACTAGCCACTTTAACTATGCCACTTTGTTTACATACTCACCTCATGTATATACTGTACTCGATACCATCTACTGTATCCTGCCTATGCTGCTCTGTACCATCACTCATTCATATATCCTTATGTACATATTCTTTATCCCCTTACACTGTGTATAAGACAGTAGTTTTGGAATTGTTAGTTAGATTACTTGTTGGTTATTACTGCATTGTCAGAACTAGAAGCACAAGCATTTCGCTACACTCGCATTAACATCTGCTAACCATGTGTATGTGACAAATAAAATTTGATTTGATTTGATTTGAGAGTTGCAAAGAAATCATCCGTTTCTTGGCAATTTCTCGCATGGTATAGCCTTAATTTCTCAGAAAAAAGAATAGGCTGACGAGTTTCAGAAGAAAGTTCTTTGTTTCTGGCCATTTTGAGCCTGTAATCAAACCCACAAATGCTGATGCTCCAGATACTCAACTAGACTAAAGAAGGCCAGTTTTATTGCTTTTTTAATTAGAACAACAGTTTTCAGCTGTGCTAACATAATTACAAAAGGGTTTTCTAATTATCAATTAGCCTTTTTAAAATGATAAACCTGGATTAGCTAATACAACGTGCCATTGGAACACAGGAGTGATGGTTGCTGATAATGGGCCTCTGTACGCCCATGTAGATGTCCCATTAAAAATCAGCCGTTTCCAGCTACAATAGTCCTTTACAACATGAACAATGTCTACACTGTATTTCTGATCAATTTGATGTTATTTTAATGGACAAAAAATGTGCTTTTCTTTAAAAAATAAGGACATTTCTAAGTGACCGCAAACTTTTGAATGTCAGTGTTATATGCAGTACCACTATATATACAGTACCAGTCAAAAGTTTGGACACACCTACTCATTCAAGGGTTTTTCATTATTTTTACTATTTTCTACATTGTATAATAATAGTGAAGACATCAAAACTATGAAATAACACACATGGAATCATGTAGTAACCAAAAAAGTGTTAAACAAACAAGTGTTTGGTTACAAATCAAAATATTTGTTATATTTGAGATTATTCAAATAGCCACCCTTTGCCTTGAAGACATCTTTGCACACTCTTGGCATTCTCTCAACCAGCTTGCATTTCAATTAACAGGTGTGTCTTGTTAAAAGTTCATTTGTGGAATTTCTGTCCTTCTTAATGCGTTTGAGCCAGTCAGTGACAAGGTAGGGGTGGTATACAGAAGATAGCCCTATTTGGCAAAATACCAAATACATATTATGGCAAGAACAGTTCAAATTAGCAAAGATAATCGACAGTCCATCATTACTTTAAGACATGAAGGTCAGGCAATCTGGAACATTTCAAGAACTTTGAAAGTTTCTTCAAGTGCAGTCACAAAAACCATCAAGCGCTATGATGAAACTGTTTCTCATGAAGATCGCCACAGGAAAGAAGACCCAGAGATTCCTCTGCTGCAGAGGATACGTTCATTAGAGTTAACTGCAACTCAACATCAACTGTTCAGAGGAGACTGCTTGAATCAGGCCTTCATGGTCGAATTGCGGCAAAGAAACCACTACTAAAGGACATCAATATGAAGAAGAGAGTTGCTTCGGCCAAGAAACATGAGCAATGGACATTAGACCGGTGGAAATCTGTCCTTTGGTGTGATGAGTCCAAATTTGAGATTTTTGGTTCCAACCACTGTGTCTTTGTGAGACACAGGGTAGGTGAACAGATGATCTCCGCATGTGTGGATCCCACCGTGAAGCATGGAGGAGGAGGTTTGATGGTGTGGGGGTGCTTTGCTTGTGACACTGTCTTTGATTTATTTAGAATTCAAGGCACACTTAACCAGCATGGCTACCACAGCTTTCTGGAGCGATTAGTGGGACTGTCCTTTATTTTTCAACAGGACAATGACCCAACACACCTGCAGGCTGTGTAAGGGCTATTTGACCAAGAAGGAGAATGATTGAGTGCTGCATCAGATGACCTGGCCTCCACAATCACCCAAACTTAACCCAATTGAGTTGGTCTGGGAAGAGTTGGACCACAGAGTGAAGGAAAAGCAGCCAACAAGTGCTCAGCATATGTGGGAACTCCTTCAAGACTTTTGGAAAATCATTCCAGGTGAAGCTGGTTGAGAGAATGCCAAGAGTGTGCAAAGCTGTCATCAAGGCAAAGGGTGGCTACTTTGAAGAATCTCAAATATAAAATATATTTTGATTTGTTTAACACTTTTTTTGGTTACTACACGATTCCATGAGTTACAGTGCCTTGCGAAAGTATTCGGCCCCCTTGAACTTTGCGACCTTTTGCCACATTTCAAGCTTCAAACATAAAGATATAAAACTGTATTTTTTTTTGTGAAGAATCAACAACAAGTGGTACACAATCATGAAGTGGAACGACATTTATTGGATATTTCAAACTTTTTTTAACAAATCAAAAACTGAAAAATTGGGCGTGCAAAATTATTCAGCCCCCTTAAGTTAATACTTTGTAGCGCCACCTTTTGCTGCGATTACAGCTGTAAGTCGCTTGGGGTATGTCTCTATCAGTTTTGCACATTGAGAGACTGACATTTTTTCCCATTCCTCCTTGCAAAACAGCTCGAGCTCAGTGAGGTTGGATGGAGAGCATTTGTGAACATCAGTTTTCAGTTCTTTCCACAGATTCTCAATTGGATTCAGGTCTGGACTTTGACTTGGCCATTCTAACACCTGGATATGTTTATTTTTGAACCATTCCATTGTAGATTTTGCTTTATGTTTTGGATCATTGTCTTGTTGGAAGACAAATCTCCGTCCCAGTCTCAGGTCTTTTGCAGACTCCATCAGGTTTTCTTCCAGAATGGTCCTGTATTTGGCTCCATCCA
This sequence comes from Oncorhynchus mykiss, assembly GCF_057628025.1. Lineage (NCBI taxonomy): Eukaryota > Metazoa > Chordata > Actinopteri > Salmoniformes > Salmonidae > Oncorhynchus > Oncorhynchus mykiss. The sequence goes on from NC_143047.1 coordinate 11,804,155, forward strand.
TCTTCCCATCAATTTTAACCATCTTCCCTGTCCCTGCTGAAGAAAAGCAGGCCCAAACCATGATGCTGCCACCACCATGTTTGACAGTGGGGATGGTGTGTTCAGCTGTGTTGCTTTTACGCCAAACATAACGTTTTGCATTGTTGCCAAAAAGTTCAATTTTGGTTTCATCTGACCAGAGCACCTTCTTCCACATGTTTGGTGTGTCTCCCAGGTGGCTTGTGGCAAACTTTAAACAACACTTTTTATGGATATCTTTAAGAAATGGCTTTCTTCTTGCCACTCTTCCATAAAGGCCAGATTTGTGCAATATACGACTGATTGTTGTCCTATGGACAGAGTCTCCCACCTCAGCTGTAGATCTCTGCAGTTCATCCAGAGTGATCATGGGCCTCTTGGCTGCATCTCTGATCAGTCTTCTCCTTGTATGAGTTGAAAGTTTAGAGGGACAGCCAGGTCTTTGTAGATTTGCAGTGGTCTGATACTCCTTCCATTTCAATATTATCGCTTGCACACTGCTCCTTGGGATGTTTAAAGCTTGGGAAATCTTTTTGTATCCAAATCCGGCTTTAAACTTCTTCACAACAGTGTCTCGGACCTGCCTGGTGTGTTCCTTGTTCTTCATGATGCTCTCTGCGCTTTTAACGGACCTCTGAGACTATCACAGTGCAGGTGCATTTATACAGAGACTTGATTACACACAGGTGGATTGTATTTATCATCATTAGTCATTTAGGTCAACATTGGATCATTCAGAGATCCTCACTGAACTTCTGGAGAGAGTTTGCTGCACTGAAAGTAAAGGGGCTGAATAATTTTGCACGCCCAATTTTTCAGTTTTTGATTTGTTAAAAAACTTTAGAATATCCAATAAATGTCTTTCCACTTCATGATTGTGTCCCACTTGTTGTTGATTCTTCACAAAAAAATACAGTTTTATATCTTTATGTTTGAAGCCTGAAATGTGGCAAAAGGTCGCAAAGTTCAAGGGGGCCGAATACTTTCGCAAGGCACTGTATTTCATAGTTTTGATGTCTTCACTATTATTCTACAACGTACAATAGTCATTTACAACATGAACAATGTCTACACAGTATTTCTGATCAATTTGATGTTATTTTAATGGACAAAAAATGTGCTTTTCTTTCAAAAACAAGGTCATTTCTAAGTGACCCCACACTTTTGAACTGCAGTGTGACACACTAGGTGTGTCCAGACTTTTGACTGGTACTGTATATATATGTATAGTACGTATATATATTTTTGGGGAAGGTTTTTTGGGAAGCCCGGCTTCCCTTGGCGCCCATGAATACACATCACTGAATATACTAACCGGTGATGTGCTGTATCTTTGGGTGTCAGTGTGCCACAAGTATTTTCACTGACCTTAATACTCCTTTAAATGTATCGTTAACACTTCTTTATCTTTTATCCCATTGTTCTAACTCTTTAAAGTACAAGGATCGTAAGAGGTTCAGACCCTCCGTCCTCTCTGGCTCCCTGGTAGAATCACAAGCGCTAAACTGTTCCAGGTCACACGGCTTCTGTTGTCAGTGTTATGTTTTGGATCATTGTCTTGTTGGAAGACAAATCTCCGTCCCAGTCTCAGGTCTTTTGCAGACTCCATCAGGTTTTCTTCCAGAATGGTCCTGTATTTGGCTCCATCCATCTTCCCATCAATTTTAACCATCTTCCCTGTCCCTGCTGAAGAAAAGCAGGCCCAAACCATGATGCTGCCACCACCATGTTTGACAGTGGGGATGGTGTGTTCAGCTGTGTTGCTTTTACGCCAAACATAACGTTTTGCATTGTTGCCAAAAAGTTCAATTTTGGTTTCATCTGACCAGAGCACCTTCTTCCACATGTTTGGTGTGTCTCCCAGGTGGCTTGTGGCAAACTTTAAACGACACTTTTTATGGATATCTTTAAGAAATGGCTTTCTTCTTGCCACTCTTCCATAAAGGCCAGATTTGTGCAATATACGACTGATTGTTGTCCTATGGACAGAGTCTCCCACCTCAGCTGTAGATCTCTGCAGTTCATCCAGAGTGATCATGGGCCTCTTGGCTGCATCTCTGATCAGTCTTCTCCTTGTATGAGTTGAAAGTTTAGAGGGACAGCCAGGTCTTTGTAGATTTGCAGTGGTCTGATACTCCTTCCATTTCAATATTATCGCTTGCACACTGCTCCTTGGGATGTTTAAAGCTTGGGAAATCTTTTTGTATCCAAATCCGGCTTTAAACTTCTTCACAACAGTGTCTCGGACCTGCCTGGTGTGTTCCTTGTTCTTCATGATGCTCTCTGCGCTTTTAACGGACCTCTGAGACTATCACAGTGCAGGTGCATTTATACAGAGACTTGATTACACACAGGTGGATTGTATTTATCATCATTAGTCATTTAGGTCAACATTGGATCATTCAGAGATCCTCACTGAACTTCTGGAGAGAGTTTGCTGCACTGAAAGTAAAGGGGCTGAATAATTTTGCACGCCCAATTTTTCAGTTTTTGATTTGTTAAAAATCTTTAGAATATCCAATAAATGTCTTTCCACTTCATGATTGTGTCCCACTTGTTGTTGATTCTTCACAAAAAAATACAGTTTTATATCTTTATGTTTGAAGCCTGAAATGTGGCAAAAGGTCGCAAAGTTCAAGGGGGCCGAATACTTTCGCAAGGCACTGTATTTCATAGTTTTGATGTCTTCACTATTATTCTACAACGTACAATAGTCATTTACAACATGAACAATGTCTACACAGTATTTCTGATCAATTTGATGTTATTTTAATGGACAAAAAATGTGCTTTTCTTTCAAAAACAAGGTCATTTCTAAGTGACCCCACACTTTTGAACTGCAGTGTGACACACTAGGTGTGTCCAGACTTTTGACTGGTACTGTATATATATATGTATAGTACGTATATATATTTTTGGGGAAGGTTTTTTGGGAAGCCCGGCTTCCCTTGGCGCCCATGAATACACATCACTGAATATACTAACCGGTGATGTGCTGTATCTTTGGGTGTCAGTGTGCCACAAGTATTTTCACTGACCTTAATACTCCTTTAAATGTATCGTTAACACTTCTTTATCTTTTATCCCATTGTTCTAACTCTTTAAAGTACAAGGATTGTAAGAGGTTCAGACCCTCCGTCCTCTCTGGCTCCCTGGTAGAATCACAAGCGCTAAACTGTTCCAGGTCACACGGCTTCTGTTGTCAGTGCATGAACTTCTGATACAGATTTGACCTAGAATGGAGGCCATGTGTAATATGGGCAAATCTAAAAAGGGTTTCAGGGTTTTACCAGGGGAAATAGAGAGATAAAGCTCCAGGGACATAATGTATTATGAAGAAAACACAAATCGTACCACTCCAAATATGTCATTATATCAGTCCCGCTCTTCACTCTTTTTTAGCAACAAACGTAGTACTTTGGAAGTCGTTTTCATTGAACAGGACAGAAAATAACTAACTGGAAAGGTCTGGTTATTGTTGTGCTCATGTGGTTTGAGATTTGAGGACATTTTTTGGTGACACAAATCCAGATTCATTACAGTGGTCCGAAACTTAAGAGAGAAGAAAAATAAAACTAGGAGCGAAAAGAAGAAAAAAAAACACTGAAATGCTGCCAGTATCAAACTGTTCTTTTCAGACACAGTTGATTGTAAGAGAAGCTGATAGCACAGCCAGCACAACCTTTTAATAATTCATTTAGTTAGGCTATGATCTATCATTTTGTGCCTTTTGACATGCGATATTGAAATGTAATATTGCATCAATACAAATGATGTGTTGCCAGTCGGCCCAAGGAAGTGGATCGCAAAGAGATCTCAGAGCGTCTTTTGAGTTCCTTCCCTATTCAAAGCCACATTGTACGAGAGCAGAGAAGCCGAAGGGGAAAAAATCTGTCTTTCTGCAGCTTTGATATGTATGTTTTAAAAATGACATCTTAAAACGCTCAGGGAGAACTTCTTTCCTCTACCCAAAGTCGTGTCTGAGAAGGGAAGAAAGGAACGCGAAGGGAACATGACAGTGGTGTTTAGGGGAGACATCTTATGTTGTAAGGATCTTTGACGTACTGTTTAGTTTCATGAAATCCCCTGGCAAAAACTCCGGAGCTCACTATGAGGGTGTGTTTGGTGCGACGTCTGTAGTCTAGGCTGTAGACTAGCCTATTTCCTAGTTTATCGTTCAATCCGTCTTTACTGTTTACTAACTAACCTCTAAATCCCTAAGATGATGCCAACACATGTTTCTCAAGTTTTATTCTCTCTCGATGTTTTCTTGTAATGCGATAGACAACATGTATTTAATTTATTGAACTGAGATCCTGATCTGTTTTTATCTGTGGTGCTAATGATTTCCTGTTTGTGCGATATTTACGATGCTGCTCTTGGAGACGAGTCTGTTGGTGTGTCATTAACACTCTCTCTCTCTCTCTCTCTCTCTCTCTCTCTCTCTCTCTCTCTCTCTCTCTCTCTCTGTTATTTGCTTTTCCAGTGATCTACGGATGTCAATTAGAAGACCCAAAGAAAACACATTAGGTGAGGAACCATGCTTACTGTATTTCTGTTATACCACATAGAGGTGAGACTGAGAAATTGGACCCAACTGACATTTCCATATTCCCCATTTATCTCAAAAACAACACCCATCTACAATTTTAATTGATTAATTTTTTAGGGACTATACCCGTTTAAATGGCTTCAGTTTGGCTCGTGGTGTGCGTCATCATCAAGCGCAGTGCAGGTCGTTAGGTTAGTGTCCTGGGCCTGTGACAGTGGGAGAGGGATGTCGTGTGAGGAGGTGCTTTGGGGCTCTGTGGGGCCTCTCCCTGTGCCTTATGCTTATTAGTCTACCTGCGAGGGCCTTCTCTGGAGGTGTGTGGGGCAACACCTAGGCAGGAGGGATCCTCAGTGACAGATGACCTCTGTCTGTCGTTCGCCAGACTCACACCTCACTCTGAGAGGCAGACAGTCAGACAGAGCCCAGGTGGACTTAAGCTGGCTCACCCAGGGCTTGTCAGTGAGGGATCTCCTCACTAGCTCTGTGTTGTCTCAATGGGGGACTGGCCGTGCTATGTGTGTATTTGTGTGAGGGATGTTTGTGCGTTTGCCGTCTAAGGGGGGATAGACTGTTGACACACTTCATATTTCAAAATGTAGGACTGTGGAAAGAAATGAAGATTGATGTGGAAACACGTCTTATAGCAGTAAATATATTAGAATGTACACGTATGTGACACATCTCACAAGCATACTGTATATGCATACGCATGATCAAAAACCCACACATACTCACAGGGGGGCTCAGATGTTATTAAAGCTATATGATGTAATTGCATTTGATCTCAAATAAACACAAATTCAGTCCATCTCCCACATGAAGATGGCAGATGTGATGGATGACCATATTAGCGCCAGGGGCAACATTAGATTTGCTCCAAATTATTGATCTTTTGTTTGCGAGCCAAGTCGGCAATAAATAACCGTATATAGGAGAGATGTGACTCATTATCGCCGTGCCAACTGACAGACCTCTGTCAAAACAACTCTCCTACCTCGCCATCCTCCTCTCTAACTGGATGGGTTTAGTCCACTTTTAATTGTCAAACTATTACTATCGGATTCGCTGTGAATGTTAATCCCACTCAGATAGCCTGTATTATTCAATATTTTATACACATGCATTCAGAGGTTTCCTGTTTTATCCCTACCTTCTTAGTGAACAAAAATCCTTTTATCACACAATGGGTAATTTATATCCATTACCAACATTTTCAATCCTTTTCAGTGCTGCTGTCAGTGCCTTTGGCGCAGTCATGATTAATGTGATCTAATAATAGTATGCCATTATATTGCCTTTAGTAAAACATATACCAACATCCTATCCAGCTCCACCAAATTCATTGCCTCTTAAAATATTTGTCCTTTTTCAGTAAAAAAAAAACAAGAGCGCTGTTTTCTCTCAGGAGATGATTGTGAAGGTTTTTAGTGAGAATGGTTTCCTATTTCCGCTCCTATGACTTTGTGTGAGTTTGACGAGTGGTGGCAAGTCGGTGGTGGTGTGAGGTGTTTTGGACATGTGAGAGTCTTCTCACGCTGCAGGTAACACAACGCTGCTTCCCTGCCTCCATTGTTCACTGGTGGCTTTGTGTTCGATCAGAGTGAGGGACATGTGAGCTTCAAGTGCACGGCAATCGTTTATCATTTTAGACACACACTGAGTGGTTCTAGACATCATGTTCAGTCATTAAACCAACAGCCAATGGGTTAAAAATATAATTAAAATATGATCTCATATAAAATGTTATGTTTCTTTTATTTTCTCCATGAATAGTCTACACGTGTTGGTGATCATACAGCCTTCGAGACCATTGTGGTTTCATACGGTAAGAGTCCTTCAAAACGTAGATAAATGCATGTAAATTGACCGAGACAATGATTTCCTGGTTGGGATAGGATGGGGGTGGGGGGGTGTGGGCGGGGGGGGGGGGTAATGGAGGGGCAGCATACTGACTCTGTTTGGAGCGACTGGAGGATTTGGGGGAGATGTGGACCGGTCCAAGACTGGGCTCCCGTCCCACCCAGCCGGACGGTCTGAGCCAGCCTGCCACTCGTGGGGGCACGTTTCTGACTGGGGTGCCAACTACCTCCCCCGCTTGCTCCCCAAAGAGGGTTAACCCTTACTGGGTTCTTAGACTTGTATCCAGAATGAACAGGTGGTCGGACAAAACATGGGCATCAATTTCCTCATGACTTATCCCAGTGTGGGTAGAGGGGGAGGGAGAGATAGATCGGGAGACTGTAACAGAGGGAAAGGAAGAGATAGAGGACAGAGAGAGAGACAGCGAGACACAGAAAGGAAGCTTGTGCGTGTGTGTGTGTGTGTGTGTGTTCCTATCTTGGTTTTGTTTATTACTCGTGTGGTTGGTGGTATGGACCAGCTTGTGGAGGGTCCCACCACTGTGTGAAATTGACATCAGATGGCCGTGATGACTAGAACAATATCACATCTCGTTTCCATTTAGCAAGGGGCAGCTGAGGCGGGCAGGTGGGGGGGGGGCACCTGACCCCGGAGTCAAACCACACTCCGACCTCCACACTCCCAGAACCAAGCACAGCTGTTAACACTTTACATCAAAAACACTCTTTTCACCCCACATATGTATTTTTCCATTCTCAAATGCTATGGTTCAGAATGTATCCTACTCCATTAAGGATAACGTGTATTGAGCCACGGCTTTTTTTGTCTCAAGTATCCGGTTCCAAGCAGAGAAAATCAAACGAAACCATTTCAAACCCAAACAATATGGGCCAGAGTTTAGTGTATCTCAACAAATGCACACACTGCACATGCCTCTGACCACGCAGTTCATCCAGCCCTCTGTAGTTGGGATAGCTGTGGTCACTTAGACATGTCAAGATCAAACACTCGGCTGCGTTCAACACTGTTGTTCTTGTTATGGTGGGAGGTCTTTGTTTAGTAGGGCGCACATAAATAAGCGGAGAGTAACCAATAAACAGTTGGAGAAAACAGCCTTTCTGAGTCAGCATATTTACTAATGTCTGATTACATTTCTAGACAAAAAGCTTGTCGGTTGTAAATAACATACTGTCAAAATGTTATTTACCGACTTTGATATGCACTCCATGTGATGAGTATTTTCTGCATGTTTTATGTGCATGAAAGAAACGTTCCCTCTGGTACTGTACGGGGACCCAAGACTGGAAGGTTACTGTTGAAAAGTACCTTTGTTTATGTCCTCATAAATGGACCAGTCAAAGGAGAGATTCAGACTCATTACCATTCAGTAGACTCACCTGTTCCTCCTCTAGCTCCTCCTCATCGACCCATCCCTCTTAATAGGGGAAATCCTTCAGGAGGGGGTTGAGAGAGGAGGAGGAGGAGGAGGAGGAGGGGGAGGAGGAGGAGGAGGTGGGTGGGTGGGGGTGGTGGTGGAGGCTGTGAGCTCAGCAGTTTCCTTCCAGGACCCAGAGTAGACCAGACCAGAGCTAAGCAGAGCGTCACAGTCTGGAGTGAGTCAGGCATTTAGAGGGGGGGGTTAAGAGACGGAGAGAGAATGAGCGCAAGGGAAGGAGAGGGGGTAGACAGAGAGGGGTAGACAGAGAGGGGTAGACAGAGAGGGGTAGACAGAGAGAGAGAGAGAGAGAGAGAGAGAGAGAGAGAGAGAGAGAGAGAGAGAGAGAGAGAGAGAGAGAGAGAGAGAGAGAGAGAGAGAGAGAGAGAGAGAGAGAGAGAGAGAGAGAGAGAGAGAGAGAGAGAGAGAGAGAGAGAGAGAGAGAGAGAGAGAGAGAGAGAGAGAGAGAGAGAGAGAGAGAGAGAGAGAGAGAGAGAGAGAGAGGGAAAGAGAGAGGGCGAGAGAGAGGGGGGAAAGAGAGAGGGAGGGGGGAAAGAGACAGGGATGGGGTAGAGTGAGAGTGAGAGAGAGAGAGATGGAGGGGGAAAGAGAGAGGGACAGGGTAGAGTGAGAGAGGGAGGGGGGAAAGAGAGAGGGAGGGGGTAGAGAGAGAGAGGGAGGGGGGAAAGAGAGAGGGAGGGGGTAGAGAGAGAGTGAGAGAGAGAGGGGGGGAATGAGAGAGGGAGGGGGGAAAGAAAATGAGAGAGAGAGAGAGGGAGGGGGGAAAGAAAATGAGAGAGAGAGAGGGAGGGGGGAAAGAAAATGAGAGAGAGAGAGAGAGAGAGAGGGAGGGGGGGAGGGAGAGAGAGGGAGGGGGTAGAGAGAGAGTGAGAGAGAGAGGGGGGAAAGAGAGAGGGAGGGGGGAAAGAAAATGAGAGAGAGAGAGAGAGAGGGAGGGGGGGGAGGGAGAGAGAGGGAGGGGGAAAGAAAGTGGCGCTGACATGGAATAAGCTCCACGCGTCTGGTGGCACCACACATTTATTCCCATGATGCAATCTGTGTGGGGTGATGATGATGACGATGATGAAGGTGATTATGATAATGATGAGTGCACAGACAACAGTTGTCGTGGCTGCCTCTCAGTTTGCATCATCTGGCCCTATATAAATATACAGACGGCCTACATGGGCATATCAACGCTAATGCCCCTTTAATCCTATAAGTGCTCCGTTATGGCAGAGGTGGGTTAGTCTCTTAAAGTCCAAGCTGGCTCTCCTTCCCTCCATCCTTCCATTCCTCCATCCCTCCTCCCTAATTAGGCACCAGAGGCTCTGACTAGAGGGGCTGTGTGTGGCAACAGCCCTGACCTGAGCTGAGCCTGGGTGGTGGTGGTAGTGGGGGCACACAGGACTGCAGCAACCCAGCCAGGAGGCAGGTCACAGGGGGAGAGTGGCAGGGCAGCAGTGGACACTCTGGAGGTGGGGCCCCTGGCATGCCACACCAAGGTTAGTTCACCTAGCAGCTGTTTCGAACCCGGCCACAGAAATGCTTTCACCATCACTCCCTGAATATGTTGAGGAGGTGTGGGATAACATGTGGCACTCATCTGTTGATAGCGGGTAAAACACAGTGCCCCACATGTTGATTTATATCTATTTATATTAAAGTCAGGATGGCTTGTGAGCCTGACACCTAAATATAGTAGTGTGATGGAGTTAACATCGCCCTCCCCCCACTTTCTCTGCACCGCCCCCCCACCTTCTCTTCTCTGCACCGCCCCTCCACCTTCTCTTCTCTGCACCGCCCCCCCCCCCCCTTCTCTGCACCGCCCCTCCACCTTCTCTTCTCTGCACCGCCCCTCCACCTTCTCTTCTCTGCACCGCCCCTCCACCTTCTCTTCTCTGCACCGCCCCTCCACCTTCTCTTCTCTGCACCGCCCCTCCACCTTCTCTTCTCTGCACCGCCCCCCCACCTTCTCTTCTCTGCACCGCCCCCCCACCTTCTCTTCTCTGCACCGCCCCTCCACCTTCTCTTCTCTGCACCGCCCCTCCACCTTCTCTTCTCTGCACCGCCCCCCCACCTTCTCTTCTCTGCACCACCCCCCCACCTTCTCTTCTCTGCACCGCCCCCCCACCTTCTCTTCTCTGCACCGCCCCTCCACCTTCTCTTCTCTGCACCGCCCCCCCACCTTCTCTTCTCTGCACCGCCCCCCCACCTTCGCTGCACCCCCCCCCCCACCACCTTCTCTGCACCGCCCCCCCACCTTCTCTTCTCTGCACCGCCCCTCCACCTTCTCTTCTCTGCACCGCCCCCCCACCTTCTCTTCTCTGCACCGCCCCCCCACCTTCGCTGCACCCCCCCCCCCCCCACCACCTTCGCTGCACACCCCCCCCCCACCACCTTCGCTGCACCCCCCCCACCACCACCACCTTCTCTGCACCACCCCCCCGCCTTCTCTCATCTTTTCCTTTTCTAAATTTGGATGATGACATTAAATGGATTTGCTTTAATTCTGTGTGTGTGTGTGTGTGTGTGTGTGTGTGTGTGTGTGTGTGTGTGTGTGTGTGTGTGTGTGTGTGTGTGTGTGTGTGTGTGTGTGTGTGCGTGCGTGTGCGTGCATGTGCGTGCGTGTGTGTGTGGGTGTACATAGTTCTGTGGTTATGAAGTGAAGCATTATGGCAAAAATGCTTAAATAATTTAGCGACCACATTATTTTGTAATGCCATTCTTTAGAAGAGTCATTCACTCTAATAAATGCGTTGCTGGAAAGTTCCGGGGATTTTGTGGGAGGCGCCAGTGAGCGATAGCAGCCACCCGACTCCTAGCTCCAGTCTCCCCCTTGATGCTACCATGTGACCTGCGCCATATTCCTCAGGATCAACATTGTGGCCAATTGAAGAAAAAAAAAAAGGCCAACATATTTTATTTATGTGTCAAAAGTGCGGTGGAACGATGGAGGGATGGAGGGAGGGCGGTATCACTCCATCCGCGGGGATCAATTCTCCCAGATGGAGGGCGGCTGGTGCACAGAAATGGTAGGGTTATTGATTCATCAAAGAAATACAGTGTGCGTGTTATGCTTAAACGGCCACGTAAACCTGAGCTGTCAGGAGCAGAGAGGCAGAGCGCTGACATTTAGCCACGCAAACGGAGCGGATGGATTCACCGAGCCACACGCCCGTCTCAGCCAGATCATATTCTCTATTGTGAGCGCCTGGGAGAGGCTCACTTATGTAGGGGATTTTTCACATTAAACCACAGTGGCATAAAAAAAAAAAAAGTTGTCCACGTCCTTTATAGGAATACATACCTGGCATTAATACAAGGAGTGGGAGGGAGAGAAAAGGCACACAGCGGAGTCTGGGCCATAAAAAGGATAGTTTAACAGTTGATCGAGAGCAGTCCTGGAAATGGCAGCTGTAAATCAATTTAATCTCCGAGCAGTTAAAGTGCGTTTTCTAATGAGGTTAATGTCACATAATGACCAAATTCCTCCATTTAAAAGATGCCCTCAAGGTGTTGGAAAAAGATAGATGTCGCCTTGCAACATTAACTCGTCATGACGCAGATGACACTGAGGGGAAAAGTTTTCCCACAAGAGGAATGCATGTTCTCTCAAAATAATAAAACGTGGAACATTGAAGTGGATGGCGGTTGGGAAAGCAAGCGAGGGAGGGAGGGCCGGGGAAAACGCTGGCAGGCTGGCTAACACTACAGGACAGAGGCTCAGAAGAGAAGCCATGGCTTTGGAGGAGAGTGAAAAGAGGGAATGACCCATCACTAATACACAGTGAATCGGGTTTGCCCTCCAGGGTTTCAGGGTGTTTATGAATCTCTTATGTCATAGGAGACGACACTGGGAGGGGTGGCGTGCACTTTGCGGATGGCAGTGAAATGCCAGCAGACGTGCCAACACGAAAACAACGGGTAAATGATGAGGTCAATATTAGACCCATACAAAGCCTTTACTTTTAATCAAACACAAATCTAACCTTACTAACATTTAGGCTGTCTGTTTTGCAAAATCTAACGCTGAACTACTGTATACGCACAATGTGCACAACCTGGAACTGAGGAAAGGTTCCGATCCACAGGCCAACCATTTATCACCGAGGCCCTAAAGCTATTATCATGATCTAATTAGGTTTAAGATAAGTCTGTGTCCAAGGGTGCCATGTCCCCAATTCTACAAATTCAGAACATCCCAATTTCAAAATACCACTCACGCTGTAGGTTGAACAAATACAGTAACTACTAATGCAATTTCATACTACTACTTACAGAGGCCCATCAACACGATGACACAGATTTGCACACATCAATGCGTACAGCAGTGTGCGTGCATGTTCACAGTTCACTCACTAGAGGCATCATTTTCTCAGCCCTGTGCTCTCTCCCCTTCTGTGTTCCTCTCCTCCTGTGCTGTAATGAATTGAGGCGCAGATGAGATTATTTGGGGGGGGGGGGGGGTTACACGCAGGCACTGACCTATAAAGAAGCCCTTTAAGGAAGCCTATTAATCCACCTGTCCAGAAATACTATATTTATATGTGTATCATACATCTAGGCGGAGGTAGTCAAATGCCATTTGGAATTACCAACACAGACACGCAATTCATTTTTTAGCGTGATTAGCGACGGTGGCGCGACTGGCTGGCTCAGTGGGTGGCAATGATGGCCTGATGTACACACCGTGTGCTCATTACACCAACTAACTGCACTGGGTGTGTAAAGAACACATATGCACGTACGTGCACACAAAGTATATATATATATAGTGTATATATATATATATAGTGTATATATATATATATATATATATATGTGTGTGTATATATATATATATATATATATACAAATATAGGAACCCATATATATATATATATATATATATATATATATATATATATATATATATATATATATATATATATATATATACACACACACACACACATACAGTACAGTACAGTATACACATACTCATCACAGATGGTCTTGCTGACATCGTGTTCTAGCCACGCTTATGTAATTACACTTGTATAATCCGCGTGGCTCAGTTGGTAGAGCTTGGCACTTGCAATGCCAGGGTTGCGGGTTTGATTCCCGTGGGGGACCAGTATGACAAATGTGTTTACTCACTACTGTAAGCGGTTCTGGATAAGAGCGTCTGCTTAAATGACTCAAATGTAAATAAAAAAAAAAAAATGGGTTCCTATATTTGTGATACACTTAACTAAAGATATAGGTCACCCCAGGAATCACGACCTGATGAGATGCGTTTCATTCTCTTTGTCACGCCCCGTTCTTCCTTACTGCAATGGGAAGAGAAATACGATTAAGAATGAGGGCTCCCTTTCACTTCCATACTTCCCTCATCTGATAAAACACAGCTGGATGGCCACAATAAGAGGGAAATAGCATTTACTCCATTTTGATCTGTTCAGGTTTTCTGAAGGGCCACTTTTACCCCGACGAGGGTCTTTCTCTCCTCTTTGATTGATATGTGAAATACGTCTCCCTCTCCGGCTCTAAAGGCAGACCCTGTGTGGGGCTGAAAGGTGCTCATTGTCAAGGCAGGGACACTTTGTCAGGAAACAATACTGTTCCCAAGGCCCGGAGAATGTGTCAAAAAGACAGCCCCCATTGTGTACTTTAGGAACTTTCATTTTGCGTCTGAGGTCATTTTAATCCTGATGAATTTTTATAGACACTGTGGTGTTGAATAGCTAGCCGGTCTAATGCCTAAAAAAGAGAGAAAACCCACCCACAGAACCAACTAACAATCCTAAACTTAAAGCATTAAAGGGAGAGTAAAAAGGAGAGGTCTTTGTTGAAGGACACATTGGGGTGTATTTAAGTTCTACAAAGGCCCTCTCCTGAATGGAGCCTGATTTCTGTGACCAGATTTCAAATTCGGGGCCTAAAAATAGCAGCGTTGTGATGAAACAGGGCTTGTAAAAAAGAAAACTCTCATGGGACAGAGAACCTGATGTGAGTTAGACACCCAGGACGCTGAGACGTTGCTACACCGAAGGAGAACAACGAGAAGAGAGACAGCTGTGGAGTGTCTGGTATGATGGAATGATGGAGCATGTTAAATCGCACAGTGGATTCTTTAACCTTGCTTTTTATCAGTGTTTTTCCAAAACCACACAATGGGGGGGGTGCTGTGTGGATAGAAGGATACTTTTTGTAATGCACTTCTCAATAACACATCCCAGGTTGACTCCTAGAATCCACCTTATCCCTATTTAAACAGCCGTTGTTGTTTTCTGGTTGGATGTTTTTGTTGTTCTGGGTGCTTCGCCACCTCTTTTTTTCGGCATCAAATTGGAGGCACGTTTATGCAAATGCCGTAGACACCTACAACCAGAGGAATATGTGGCAGCTGTAGAGGAGAATTCAATTAAGACGCCCCTGAGGTGTGGTAATTGATCCGCCAAAATGTATTTTTTCTTTCTGCCTCTCTCGTTCTTCTCTCCCCCCTCTTTTTTTTTGATTGCCTTTTTGCCCGTTGTTGTCTAATGAAAACCCAAACCCAATCCTGTTTCAGGACTTGAGGAACGCAAATGCCACAGTGACTCATCAGCAGTTATTTAACAAATGTGAGGCTCTCCATGGGGGGGCCAATGCTGTGGCCCTTACTAACTCGATCGCTTCCTTTGTCCTTTCATTATGTCACCCGGTGTTCACGACTGCCCGTTACATTGTCTAACGTCCGACGTGTCATTTTGTCCTGACTTCGTCTTGATCTTCGGAACTCCAGAGTGATAAAAGGAGTGTATATATATGTCTGTCTGTTTTTAAGAAATAAAGCCAATTCAAACCGATGACCTGTTGGTCACAGACAGAATGAAGAGCTCCAATGATGATTCATCCCAATGGGAGGTTTATGGTGTTGTCCACCACAATGTCACCCGTTGACTTGTTTTCTAGTTATTCCAATTGGTTGAAAAGTTTTCTTCTACTGACTTTGCTCTTTCACTGTGCTCGCCCTTCCCTTCTTGCCCCTCCTCCTCATCCTCCTCCTCCTCCTCCTCCTGTATTGAGGTGCAGGGTTCCAAGTGCTCGATGGTGCATTAATACGGACACCTGCTTTGTTCTGGCGGCCGGCGTATCGCCTGTTTTGCCCACTCCCCCTCTTTTATCATCCTTCTGCAGTTTTTTGTCTGGAACGGACCTACCTGATCTGAGAGCATGGCTGGTTTGGGTTTCACTCTCACATTCATCTTCAAGGGAGGTGGGCATGCAGGCGGAAGGCTGGGGATGTAGGGTATGGATGTGCGTGTGTGTGTGTATGTATTGTGTGTGTGTGTGAACGGACTAGTGGTCCACGGGTCCGTCTGAACTCATTCCCCTCTGACTTACATATGACATTTTTTTTTTGTTCTTCCAATGTGGCACGCTGGCTCGAGGTCAGCGGGTTCATCCCCCAGCTTAGGCAAGAATGGAACAGTGTTAGAATCCATCCCACGTCCTTGGAAAAATTCAGACTAACCCTCCCCTGACTTGTCATTCCATTAAATCCCAAAGAACCGAGAACAAAAAAACAAACAAAAAAAGAGAGTAGAATACTTAATATGGCACAATATGTTCTGTTACATTATACTTTCTTAGCTGGGAGAGAGGCGAAAGACCAGTGAAAAGGAATACTTGCTATTTAATTACTGTCAGCTGAATGAGCTCTGTTCTGTTCGCCCCCTCCCTGATGTAAAAATAATTCTTATTCACTTAGTATGTAGGTCACATTATGGCGGTGTCTAGTTGTTGGACATGGGCTTAGATAACTGTTTGTTGACTATTAAATGCTTTTGCTGCCTCAGCATCTTTTCTAACTGGTATTTTTCACACAGCTGTGCCACTGAAAGGAGGCAACGCCGCAGCAGAAATCATGCCCCCCCTCCCCGCCCCCCCAGCCTTCTCCAAAATGTGGAGCTTTAGTGTTTCAGTGCCCCCCCCCCCCCCCCCCCTTCACGATTTGATGCTTTTAAGTTCAGAAGATCAATTACGTATGAAGCGCCGGTACAACCATGGAGCTAGTCGTTGGAATGGCAAAGAATAAACAGAGCTGTGGTGTTAGCCAAGCAGGTGAATCTGTGCTCCCTCTACTCTTATCCGTGTTTTGCTTTCTGTGACCTTGCGCTCAGCTAATGCCGAGCTGCTTTTCGCACAGTGCCGCCTCATTGCTGTGGATAAGGCCCCGATGTTGCCATAATGCTTTTCTTAGGTTTGGGCCTAGCCTGTTGTTTCTGGCCAAACGGGAGCTGTTGGTTGTTCCTCCCTCTCTCTCTCTCTCTCTCCCTTGTATGAAATGAGCCCAGATGGTGATTGATTTTTCAAGTGCTGACATCCCTGCTTGAGAACACGCTCCCTTCCCTCTTTGTGCCGAGCAAGTCAGGCACAATAACATCATGATGCGATCATCGGCTTTGTGCCGCCAAAAACATCCACCGTTGATTGACAAAGGACGCGCACACACACGCCACACAAACACACGCACGCCACGCAAAAAAAAAACAACAACACAACTGGCATAGTTATCAAAGCATCTTCTCTTTAAAGAAGAAGGTGTTGACAATGAAGACGGAGACACCGCCGGAGGGATCTTGGGAGACCTACTGGTTCTGAAAACACCAAATATGTCCTGTACTGCAGAGGGTCGATAGCACTGTAGATATGAGACAGACAGTTCTTTGACACAGCGAGCAGAGCCTGGTGGACGTGGCAACAGTGCACATTTGCTCCAGCCCCATTGAGTCAACTCTGAAGCTAAATGATGTCATTGGCTAACTAGCCATTCTCAGGCCATTGCCTCGGTTTGCGTGACTAAATACATACAATTAAGGCCCCGGCACTTCTCAATCTCTATGAACTCATTGTTATCCCGGGTTCAAGTGCACTGATAATGGGGGCCGGAGGAAAACAGGCGTATCATCGAGGCGCTGCACACAGAGGGCTGGTGGGTAAAATAGATGTCTCATTATTAGTCGCATTCTCTTTCGCCCAACAGCACAGCACAGCTCTCACTCTTTCTCTCTCTCTGTCCTTTCTCTCTCTGTCCTTTCTATCTCTCTTTATATCTCTCTGTCCTTTCTATCTCTCTTTATCTCTCTCTGTCCTTTCTATCAATCTTTATCTCTCTCTGTCCTTTCTATCAATCTTTATCTCTCTCTTTGTCCTTTCTATCTCTCTTTCTATCTCTTGCTGTCCTTGCTCTCTCTTTATATCTCTCTCTGTCCTTTCTATCTCTCTTTCTATCTCTCTCTGTCCTTTCTATCTCTCTTTATATCTCTCTCTGTCCTTTCTATCAATCTGTATCTCTCTATGTCCTTGCTCTCTCTTTATATCTCTCTCTGTCCTTTCTATTAATCTTTATCTCTCTGTCCTTTCTATCAATCTTTATCTCTCGCTCTGTCCTTTCTATCTCTCTTGATATCTCTCTCTGTCCTTGCTCTCTCTTTATATCTCTCTCTGTCCTTTCTATCAATCTTTATATCTATCTCTGTCCTTTCTATCAATCTTTATCTCTATCTCTGTCCTTTCTATCTCTCTTTCTATCTCTTGCTGTCCTTGCTCTCTCTTTATATCTCTCTCTGTCCTTTCTATCAATCTTTATCTCTCTCTCTGTCCTTTCTATCTCTCTTTCTATCTCTCTCTGTCCTTTGTATCTCTCTTTATATCTCTCTCTCCTTTCTATCAATCTTTCTCTCTCTCTGTCCTTTCTATCTCTCTGTCCTTTCTATCACTATTTCTCTCTCTGTCCTTTCTATCAATCGTTATCTTTCTCTGTCCTTTCTCTCTCTGTCCTTTCTATCTCTCTGTCCTTTTGCTCTCTCTGTCCTTGCTCTCTCTTTATTTCTCTCTCTGTCCTTTCTATCTCTCTTTCTTTCTGTCCTTTCTATCTCTCTTTATCTCTCGCTCTGTCCTTTCTATCTACAGTGGGGAGAACAAGTATTTGATACACTGCCGATTTTGCAGATTTTCCTACTTACAAAGCATGTAGAGGTCTGTAATTTTTATCATAGGAGAGAGCTGGGACCACAGTCTCAAAGAAAACCATTAGTAACCACACTACGCCGTCATGGATTAAAATCCTGCAGCGCACGCAAGGTCCCCCTGCTCAAACCAGCGCATGTCCAGGCCCGTCTGAAGTTTGCCAATGACCATCTGGATGATCCAGAGGAGGAATGGGACTAGGTCATGTGGTTTGATGAGACAAAAATAGAGCCCCACTCGCCGTGTTTGGAGGAAGAAGAAGGATGAGTACAACCCCAAGAACACCATCCCAACCGTGAAGCATGGAGGTGGAAACATCATTATTTTCTGCAAAGTGGACAGGACGACTGTACCGTATTGAGGGGAGGATGGGTGGGGCCATGTTTTGCGAGATCTTGGCCAACAACCTCCTTCCCTCAGTAAGAGCATTGAAGATGGGTCGTGGCTGGGTCTTTCAGCATGACAACGACCCGAAACACACAGCCAGGGCAACTAAGGAGTGGGTCCGTAAGAAGCATCTCAAGGTCCTGGAGTGGCCTAGCCAGTCTCCAGACCTGAACCCAATAGAAAATCTTTGGAGGGAGCTGAAAGTCCGTATTGCCCAGCGACAGCCCCGAAACCTGAAGGATCTGGAGAAGGTCTGTATGGAGGAGTGGGCCAAAATCCCTGCTGCAGTGTGTGCAAACCTTGTCAGGAACTACAGGAAACGTATGATCTCTGTAATTGCAAACAATGGTTTCTGTACCAAATATTAAGTTCTGCTTTTCTGATATATAAATTACTTATGTCATACAATAAAATGCAAATGAATTACTTAAAAATCATACAATGTCATTTTCTGGATTTTTGTTTTAGATTCCGTCTCTCACAGTTGAAGTGTACCTATGATAAAAATTACAGACCTCTAAATGCTTTGTAAGTAGGGAAACCTGCAAAATCAGCAGTGTATCAAATACTTGTTTTCCCCAATGTATCTTTATATCTCTCTCTTTATATCTCTCTCTGTCCTATCTTTCTATCTTTATCTCTCTCTCTGTCCTTTCTATCTTTATCTCTCTCTGTCCTATCTTTCTATCTTTAACTCTCTCTCTGTCCTTTCTATCTTTCTCTCTCTCGCTGTCCTTTCTTTCTATCTTTCTATCTCTCTCTGTCCTATCTTTCTATCTTTCTCTCTCTCTGTCCTATCTATCTTTATCTCTCTCTCTGTCCTATCTTTCTATCTTTGTCTCTCTGTCCTTTCTATCTTTATATCTCTCTCTGTCCTATCTTTCTATTTTTAACTCTCTCTGTCCTTTCTATCTTTCTCTCTCTCTGTCCTTTCTATCTCTCTTTATATCTATCTCTGTCCTTTCTCTCTCTCTTTATCTCTCTATCTCTGTCCTTTCTATCTCTCTTTATCTCTCTCTCTGTCCTTTCTCTCGCTGTCCTTGCTTTCTCTTTCTCTCTCTCTCTCTGTCCTTTCTATCACTATTTTTCTCTCTATCCTTTCTATCACTATTTTTCTCTCTGTCCTTTCTATCACTATTTTTCTCTGTCCTTTCTATCACTATTTTTCTCTCTGTCCTTTCTACCTCTCTTTATATCTATCTCTGTCCTTTCTCACTCTCTTTATCTCTCTCTCTGTCCTTTCTATCTCTCTTTATCTCTCTCTCTCTCTGTCCTTTCTATCTTTATCTCTCTCTCTCTGTCCTTTCTATCTCTCTTTATCTCTCTCTCTGTCCTTTCTATCTCTCTTTATATCTCTCTCTGTCCTTTCTCTCTCTCTGTTGTTGCTCTCTCTTTATCTCTCTGTCCTTTCTATCTCTCTTTATCTCTCTCTCTGTCCTTTCTCTCTCTTTGTCCTTGCTCTCTCTCTCTATCTCACTTTGTTCTTTCTATCTCTCGTTCTCTCTCTCTTTCGCTCTCTGTTCTTTCTCTCTCTCTGTCTTTCGCTCTTTCTCTCTGTCCTTTCTATCGCTCTTTCTCTCTCTATCCTTTCTCTCTCTCTCTTTCTCTCTGTCCTTTCTCTCTCTCTCTCTTTCTCACTCTGTCCTTTCTCTTTATCTCTCTCTCTGTCCTTACTCTGTCTTTCTCTTTTGTTTTCTGAGGACGCTGTGTGGAATCGGTGTCATCTTTTACGATGCGTATTCCCACGTAGGTACAGTATGAACACTATGACGCAGGGCTGTGTGCTGAGCTCTCTGGCCCGCTGTACACTCGTGAAAAGGCCGTTTCCCCTCTGCTCTCCTGCTAATTCTCCCTTTAAATGCATCGCTATTTCTTTCGGGTGGTGTGAAAATGGCTGGACAGTGGACAGGAAGACAAACGAAGAGAAAATAGCTTGGTTAGATATGGTACGTTATGGATATGAGCTTCGATTTTCTTCATTTACAGTTGTTGTCTTATCAGATCTTTGTGGTTGATCAGCTCTCTCAGTAAACTGTCAAAAATGGATCATCTATCCAAAACCATTGTCAATTGTAATACTAATTTAGCGGATGTTTTTTACATTATATCCACACAAATCAAGCAGAATAGTTTATAATGTTCTACTCATGAAAGTCACATCCTGTCCAATCGAACCACACGGTCAAGTGCAACATTTACGGGGTCACTTCCTTGACTGTTTCAGTCCCCCTTGACAGCGATGCCTTGAAGTCATGTGACACTAGGGCTCAATTGCTTCTGTCTGTGTAAGAGGATCACCCCTCTCCTCCTCCTCCTCTGACTGCCCCCCCCCCCAGAGATAGATGGGCTGACCACAGAGGCAGAGCAGACAGAGCTCCGAGTTTTTCGAGAGGGTGGGTTCACCTCCGAGATTGGGGGTGGGGCAGCGGGCGGAACGTGCGTTCCTCTCCAGTCGCTAGCGGCCGTGTAGGTAAATAGATCTTATTTTGCGGCACGTCAACACGTGTAAGGGGGCCCACGGCTCATTACACGGCCCTGATCCCGCTGCAGACACACTGATGGATGGAGAGGAGGGAGCCGGCCCCCAAGACTCCTCTCCTTCCGTCGCTCTTTCTGTCTCCACTCTCTCCCTCCTTCCCACTCTGTCTCTCTCTCTCTCCCTTTATGTATCTCTCTCCTGTTGGAGGGAGGCGTCGTGTACCAAGCCTGGGGCTCGTTACCAGGGCCACACCACAAGACCCCGTAAATCGTGGTCAAGTTTGACGTTTTTACCAGGTAGTGTTGGATCCCAGTGTCACCATGGAAGGCTTTAACCCCATCATCCCCGCTCCCCCTTCACTCGTAACCCCTCGCTCAGTTGTCGCCACCACCAACACGCCTGCATCCAGTCAGAGGTTTTCCACTGCTCTGTGCATTCCTCCCATTCACGGAATGCAGGCTTTGCTAGTCAAATGGTTAATTGGTTACAGATTGCTCTTTAACCTCGGGGTTACACACCACTCACAGGCTGTTAAAGTAGGATGGGAAATAGAGTGTGGTTTACAATGCAGCCGAGCGGGGAAAGGTCGCCGGATTCCCCACACCACATCTCCAAGGCTCTGTCACTCACTCCCTGTGACGGTCACGTGACGCTATGGGTTACCTCGCTCTGCACGAGGAGAAGATTCACCCGTTATTGTTCTCACCATAGAACACACACACACACACACACACACACACACACACATGCACATGCACATGTTGGAAACAACAAACACGTTGGATCTGCGACAGTCAACTTGGCAGAACTCCTTTCAAAACTGGGGGGTGGTTCTGAGAGTTGAGTCACTTTAACCCCATGTCCGTCTTGGACTGCTACACCGATCAGTCCTTCACATTTAACCTGTAGAGACGCCCAGCCCGTGAACGGGACCGTTATCATCATCTGACACTAATTAGCATAACGCAACGGACATAAATCTTCCTAGAAAATCTTCCTATTCATGAAAATCACAAGTGAAATATATTGGAACACAGCTTAGCCTTTTGTTAATCACCCTGTCATCTCAGATTTTCAAAATATGCTTTACAGCCAACGCTAGACAAGCATTTGTGTAAGTTTATCATAGCCTAGCATTATGCCTTGCTAGCAGCAGGCAAACTTGTCACAGAAATCATAAAAGCAATCAAATTAAATCGTTTACCTTTGATGAACCATGTGACCACTTACGCAATGTGCCCCCATACGGCTATTCTTCAACAGAAATGCGTAAAACTACATCACAATGCTGTAGACACCTTGGGGAATACGTAGAAAGCTTAAGCTCCTTGATGGTACATTCACAGCTGAATAGGGACTCATTGGAACGCAACGCTTTCAAAACCTGGGGCACTTCCGGATTGGATTTTTCTCAGGCTTTCGCCTGCAACATCATGGTAAGGGGTTAAGGGGTTAACATGGTGAGTGGTTAACATGGTGAGTGGTTAACATGGTAAGGGGTTAACATGGTAAGGGGTTAACGTGGTGAGGGGTTAACGTGGTGAGGGGTTAACGTGGTGAAGGGTTAATGTGGTAAGGGGTTAACGTGGTAAGGGGTTAACGTGGTAAGTGGTTAACGTGGTGAGGGGTTAACGTGGTGAGGGGTTAACGTGCTAAGGGGTTAACACGGTATGGGCTTAACGTGGTAAGTGGTTAACGTGGTGAGGGGTTAACAGGGTAAGGGGTTAACAGGGTAAGGGGTTAACACGGTAAGGGGTTAACACGGTAAGGGGTTAACACGGTATGGGCTTAACGTGGTAAGTGGTTAACGTGGTGAGGGGTTAACAGGGTAAGGGTTTAACGTGGTGAGGGGTTAACATGGTAAGGGGTTAAGGGGTTAACGCGGTGAGGGGTTAAGGGGTTAACGTGGTAAGGGGTTAACGTGGTAAGGGGTTAACGTGGTGAGGGGTTAACGTGGAAAGGGGTTAACGTGGTAAGGGGTTAACACGGTAAGGGGTTAACGTGGTAAGGGGTTAACACGGTAAGGGGTTAACGTGGTGAGGGGTTAAAACGGTAAGGGGTTAACGTGGTAAGGGGTTAACGTGGTAAGGGGTTAACACGTTAAGGGGTTAACGTGGTAAGGGGTTACCGTGGTAAGGGGTTAACACGGTAAGGGGTTAACGCGGTAAGGGGTTAACGCGGTAAGGGGTTAACGCGGTAAGGGGTTAACGCGGTAAGGGGTTAACGCGGTGAGGGGTTAACGCGGTGAGGGGTTAACGTGGTAAGGTGTTAACACTGTAAGGGGTTAACGTGGTAAGGGGTTAACGTGATAAGGGTTTAACGTGGTAAGGGGTTAACACTGTAAGGGGTTAACGTGGTAAGAGGTTAACACTGTAAGGGGTTAACGTGGTAAGGGGTTAACACTGTAAGGGGTTAACACTGTAAGGGGTTAACGTGATAAGGGGTTAACGTGGTGAGGGGTTAACACTGTAAGGGGTTAACGTGATAAGGGTTTAAGATGGTAAGGGGTTTTAACATGGTATGGGGGTTAACGTGGTAAAGGGTTAACTTGGTAAGGGGTTAACACTGTAAGGGGTTAACGTGGTAAGGGGTTAACGTGATAAGGGGTTAACATGG